>NC_048228.1:5060182-5081641 GCF_002007445.2 Ailuropoda melanoleuca
TTTATTACCAAGCCTCCACTCTAATGGGAGGAACATGATTACACGTGGGGTCTCTGAGTCTTGATATTAACGCAGGCTCTGTGTCTAGCAACAGTCCTCCTTTCTGACTATATACAGTTGGTGCACAGATAACCCCAAAAATGGCAGTAGGAAGGACTGGGGGATCATCCCATTATATATACTTCCTTGGGATTTCTTTTTCTTGGGCACCTGTCCATCTCTTCTTCCAGTGGTTCCAGTGTGAAAACTGGCTCAGGCCCAGGGATTAGGTAAGGGGTTGTGACTTTTTATTGAGGTAATTGCCCTGCCTTCAACTCCCTGGGCATCCTTCCCTGATTTCTTCCATTGAACAAGCTTGCCAGCTTCTCCCCGGTCTTGCCCCATGTTCTAATGACCTTCTCTATAACTCTCTGCAGATCTTTGGCTGTTGCATTGCCCCCTCTACTGCTTTGATATCCTATCACCCCATTGCTATCAGCAAGGCAAATTCTCTATCAGCCTCTCCTTTCAGCCCTCCAGCCCTGCCCAACCGAGGAGCCATGGTCACCACTGAACTTTGTAGTGATGCTGGGCGCCTCTCATAGACACATTCCCATGACCTTAGAGTACAGTGTGTCTTCCGGTCCTTCCCATGAAGCATCCTCTGTTTTGGCCATAGGTGTTAACTTCCTGGGCCCTTTCATCTCTTCCTCTGCCATTGACCAGGGCATTCCTGGCATTTAAACTTCTCTTTTTGCATATTTTTAGGAGCCATCCCGGTAGAGAGCTTGCACCATCTCCAGGGGTCTTCACCAGAGTGTTGGATTTCAGGAGCAAGCCCCTAGATTCACACGCTCTTCATTATTCAATTTCGTGGTCAAGCCTCTTTGAGCAAGAACCCTCAGAATCCATCCCCCCATGTNCCCCCATGCCCTTCTTCCAGTACTTCTTGGCCAGGGCTTGCAGTAACTTTGGGGTATAATCCCTGTCCTTTCTTATCAGGCCAGAACATCCCTCTGGCTTATGCTGCTCTTTAACCCTACCTACAGGCCCAGTATTTAGTAGGGGGAGTGGGAACATATCCTGAGTTGAGGGTTCTGCATTGTTTTTCTAGCATAGGAGAGCACTAGCTCTTCCAAGTAGGGTGGGTACTTCTTCAGGCTTGGAAGATTCCGAGTTGTCTTGGGGAATCAATATCTTTGGAGGCATCTGGGGAGATGCTTCCATCCCACGCTCCCAATTTTCCCAACTCAGTCCCTGACCCTGGCTTAACACACATCGGTTANCCTCCAGCCCTGCCCAACCGAGGAGCCATGGTCACCACTGAACTTTGTAGTGATGCTGGGCGCCTCTCATAGACACATTCCCATGACCTTAGAGTACAGTGTGTCTTCCGGTCCTTCCCATGAAGCATCCTCTGTTTTGGCCATAGGTGTTAACTTCCTGGGCCCTTTCATCCCTTCCTCTGCCATTGACCAGGGCATTCCTAGCATTTAAACTTCTCTTTTTGCATATTTTTAGGAGCCATCCCGGTAGAGAGCTTGCACCATCCCAGGGGTCTTCACCAGAGTGTTGGATTTCAGGAGCAAGCCCCTAGATTCACACGCTCTTCATTATTCAATTTTGTGGTCAAGCCTCTTTGAGCAAGAACCCTCAGAACCCATCCCCCCATGCCCTTCTTCCAGTACTTCTTGGCCAGGGCTTGCAGTAACTTTGGGGTATAATCCCTGTCCTTTCTTATCAGGCCAGAACATCCCTCTGGCTTATGCTGCTCTTTAACCCTACCTACAGGCCCAGTATTTAGTAGGGGAAGTGGGAACATATCCTGAGTTGAGTGTTCTGCATTGTTTTTCTAGCATAGGAGAGCACTAGCTCTTCCAAGTAGGGTGGGTACTTCTTCAGGCTTGGAAGATTCCGAGTTGTCTTGGGGAATCAAAATCTTTGGAGGCATCTGGGGAGATGCTTCCATCCCACGCTCCCAATTTTCCCAACTCAGTCCCTGACCCTGGCTTAACACACATCGGTTGGGCATTTGCTCTTTGGTTCAGCTATTGTCTAGTAGATCCTAGACTTGGTCTGCCCTGCAGGCCTCCATACCTGGCTTTCAGTTGCCTATTATTTGCCCTCAGCTTTTCATTATCTTCCTGTAAATCAAGGGTCAGCTAGTACATATTTTAGGCCTGCAGGCCATGCAGTAGTCCTCTGCTGCAGCTACTCAGCTCTGCTTTTGTGAAAGCAGCTTGGCCACATTGCATAAATGAAGAGGTATGGCTGTGTGCCAATAAAACTTTATTTGCACAGGTGGCCTCCTATAGGCAGTTGTTTGCCTACCTCTGTTGCAGAGCATCTGTGGCAATAGCCATGCAATCCCATCATCCCAACTGGAATGCTTGGACACTGCTGGGGGGGATGTAAAATGGCACAACCACTTTCTGTTGCTCTCTGAGTCACACTTAGTTGTTTGCATTTTTCTAGCAATTCATCCGTTCCACCTCAGTTTTCAAGCTAGCTGGCTAAAGGTGTTTATAACATTCTCTTATCTCTTTAATCCTTGTTTCACCTGTACCTATGTGCCTNCAGTTTTCAAGCTAGCTGGCTAAAGGTGTTTATAACATTCTCTTATCTCTTTAATCCTTGTTTCACCTGTACTTATGTGCAGTACATAAGTTTTATTCCTAATATTGTTTAAATGTACTTTCCTTCTTCTTCTCTTGATACTTGCCAGAGGTTTGTCAATATTAGACTTTTCAAAGAATCAACTTTTGACTTCATTGGTCCCCTCTACTGTATAATTGTTTCCATGTCAAAAATTCTGGCTGTGGTTTGTATTATTTTTTTCTTTCTACTTTCTTTGTGTTGATTTTTTTCTCTTTGCCTTTACTCTTTTTCCCCCTATTACTTAATGCATTATTTTCACCCATTCTTCTTCTTTGAAAAAATAACCCTGAAGGTATATAATTTTTTCCTACAAATGCTATTTCAGGTGCACCTGCATGTTTTGATCAGTAGCATTTCTGCTGGCACTTAGCTCAGTGTATTTTACAATTTTCACTTTTATTTCTTCTGTCAGACTCATGGCTTGTTTGGAGTATTTTAAAGTTTCCAGATACATAGCGAGGGTGCAGACTTCCATAATATTCTACCTGCAAAACTCTTCCTCCGGAAATCCACGTGGTTTGCTCCCCTGTCAGATCTTTGTTCCACATTCACCTTCTCAGGAATTGGTGTATATCCTCTTGAATTGAATCTTTCATCGATATGTAGTTATCTTCTTTATCTCTAATAATGGTTTTCGCCTTAAAGTCTATTTTATCCATTTTATTGATTAATATTTGGTGGATCTCTTTCCATCTTTTTACTTTGGACAGTTCACTTCCTTATGTTTTTTACCTTTGCCAGGTTTAAATAGCATATTATGAGATTTTATTTTTAATCCAGACTGCCAATCTCTTCCTTTAACTTGAAAATTGAGTCTATTTATATTGGCTGTAATTATTGATCAGTTGAATTCATGTTTATCATTTGGAACTTTCCATGTGTTCTGAGGGTTTTGTGTGTGTTTCTTTTTATTTTCCTTTCTTTCCATGTTTTTGATTGATTGAACTTTGTGTTTTTCCCTTTCCCATCTTTTACCAACGTGCTGTGGTTTGGAAGTTGTATCCTTTGTTTCTTTAATGGTTATCTTATAAATGTTAACCTAGATATCTGACCTACTAGAGTCTGAAGTTAGTCAATAGTTTGGCCATCCTCTTGAACAATACCAGAAATGCCAGGCACTTGGCCGTGACCAGTGCCCACCCACACCCTCCTCATCCAAGCAGTAGTTCTTGCTGTGAAGGTGTTGAGTGTATCTTGATTATTTTATGTCCCACAAGATAGCTATTATTATCATTCTCATTTACACAGCTAATATTTTCATTCTTTGCTTTTACAGATTGAACACTATGCACCTAGCACGGTTCTAGGCACTTGGGATACACAGTGGGTGGAGCAGAGGAAGGTTCCTGACCTCATGGGCTTTACATTCCAGCTGGAGGGGTGACAGGTTCTAAACCAGAAATGTAATCCATGAGTAAATTATGTAAGACGTTAGAAAGCGATAACTAGTCTGGGAAAATGGAAGAACAGGACAAAGGAGAGGGGAATGCAAGTACAGTTGTCTGTGGGGTGGGGTGTCAGGGCTGACCTCAGGGAGGCAGTGGGATCTAAGGGAAGGCTGCGGGGCTGAGGGAGGGAGCCATGTTCGCCGGAGGAGGAACATGGGAGCGGTGAGGTGGGGGCATACTTGGCATGTTCAGAGTCAGCAAGGAGACCAGTGGGGCAGGCAGAGTGAGTGAGGAGAGCAGAGCAGACAGGAGGTGGAGGGCCAGGTCCCTGGGGGCCTTGTGGGGTGTGCATTGTAGGGGCTTTGACTTCTACCCTGAGTGCAGTGGGGCGCCACTGGAGGGATCTGAGCCCAGCAGCCGTGGGATTTGCTTTATATTTTGAAAGGTTCCCGCCCACTGCGATGACAGCGCACTGTGGGAGGAGGAAGAAGGGTGGCGATCGGGTGTCTTAGTCAGTCTGGGCTACTGTAATAAAAGACCATAGACTGGGCAGATTGTAAATAAATTCCTCTCAGTTGTGGAAGCTGGAAGTCTGCGATCAGTATAACCTCATGGTGGGGTTCTGGTGAGAATCCTTTTGTGGGTTGCAGGCTGCTGACTTCTTACTCTACCCTCACATGGTGGGAATAGCGAGGGGGCTCTCTGGGGTCCCTTTATAAGGACATTTATCCAGTTCAGGAAGGCTAATCATCTCCCAGAGGCCCCATCTCCTACTGCCATCATATTGGGGGTTAGGATCCTGACGTATGAATGGGGGGGTGCAAACGTTCAGTCTACTTCATGGGGGACCAGTTAGGAGGTTAACGTAATAAACCAGGCCAGAGATGCTGGTGCCTGGGGCCAGGGTGTAGCCTGGTAGATGGTGAGAAGGGGTCTCGTACTGGGTTTAATCTGAAGGTGGCACAAACAGGTTTCTTCCTGGATCAGGTGTGGGGTGGCATCAAGTATGTCCCAGAGGGTTTTGTCCTGAGCAGCTGGAAGATGGAGTAGCCATCCCCTGAGATGGGCAAGCTGTGGGAGGCACAGGTGGGGAGGGGCAATGGGACTTCAGACATGTTGAACCTGAGATGTCTACATTCAGCTAGGCAGTCAAATACCCGAGTCTGGGGTTTCAAAGGCAGATCCCGGTGTTGGTGGTGGCCTGAAGCTTATACAATTTTAAGGGCCTTCTTTAAGAAGAAAATGCAAAGTTGTATAAAAATCAGATACAAGAGAGGCCCAGAAACTTGAGCTCTACTAAGTCTACAGAGAACTGCCTTTTCGGGGCAGGGGAGGGGGAAGTCCATGCCAGAAATACGAATGCGTACGCCCTCAGCACAGAGGTGGTGTTTCTAGTTGTGAAATGTTCAAGTCCTAACCCCCAGTACCTGTGAATGTGACCTTATTTGGAAATAGGGCCTTGGCAGATGTACTGAAATAAGGTGGGCCCCACATCCACTAAGACTGGCATCCTTTATAAGAGGAGGAAGAATGGATGCCGACGCAAAGAAGGGCATGAAATGATGAGGGCAGAGCTTAGCGCAATGCAGCCAAGCCACGTGCTGCCAAGGTTTACCAGCACACCCCGGACATGGGGAAGAGACAGGAAGGACCCTTCCCCAGAGACTTTCCAGAGAACCTGGGCCTGCCAGCACCTGGAGTTCAGTCCAGCCTCCAGAGCCGAGAGAGGATACATTTCTGTTGGTGTAAGTTGTCCATATTTGTGGTGTTCTGTGCCGACTATTCCAGAAACACAGGTCGGTAAGGGAGGGGGTGCGAAAGTAGCAGCCCAGGACCAGCCGTGAGGCTCAGGAAGGAAGAAGGAGCTCGCCGCCTCGGCCACCTTCCAGGACTCAGCCCTGAGGAGGACGGCGCTGGGGACAAAGTCTGTGTGGAGCTGGTTTAAGATCGACGAGGAGAGAGATGGGGGCAGAGAGTGAGGACCTGCCGAAGGCTCATCCTTGGTGAGCAAGAAGGAGCAGAGCTTGCAGAGGGGAGAGAAGTTGCTGGAATGCGCCCTTGGTTCTGCCACGTTCTTCGTCACCCCGTATTCTTGCCTCTCGGGCCTTCCTTCTGGAACCGTTTTCCCTCTGCTTGAAGCCCATCCTGGAGAAGCTTCCTTCGCGGAGTCTTGTCGGCAGTGAATCTGCTCAGGTTTTGTTGTGTGTTTGCTTTGCTGCTGCAAATATCTTCATTCCGTCCTCCCCCTTGAAAGACTTTTTTGCTAGATATACGATTTTAGGTTGACAGTTACTCTCTCTCAGCACTTGAAAATATTAGGGCTGTGTCTCCTGGGACTTTACTGTTGCAGTTGAGAAATCAGCTGTTGGTCTAATTGTCATTTCTCTTTTTCTGACACAGCCGTTGAGGCCCCCTCCCTCCTCCTCTCTGTGGTCCACGTTCTCCCCACGGCGAATCCCGTGAGGGTTTGTATTTGCTTTTCCTGGTGGGGATTCACCGGGCTTCGAGAATCTGTGGTTGGCTGGATGCCTCTCAGACCTTCAGAGTTCTCAGACGTTGTCGGGCAGGCTCAGCCCTGCTGCCTGCCTTCCCCCTCCTCCCTCTGCACTCAGACCAAGGCGGAGGCCGTCCCCTGTGCATCCCTCCACCTCTGTGTCACCTCTCCCCACACCTGCCCTCCGTATTGGCCTTCTTAGTAGTATCTTTTGATTTATCTTTCAGTTCACCAATTCTGTTTCTGACTGGCGATTATTTCCCTTAAGTCGTGTCGGAAATGTTTACTACTGTGGTTTTGTTTCCAGAAGTTCTAGTTCCCTTTTACTTCAAAGCTGCCTCTTCAGTTTTGAGCTTCTCTTGCTCTCTCATGGTCTTTTCCTCCCCTTCTCTTTCTGTAAGCAGATGAAACAGGCCAGTTTTAGCTTCTGTTTCTGATCATTCCAGTATCTGGGTCTTTGCTGTTTTGATTTTTAACTTGATTTTGTTTGTGTTCGTTCCTGCTTATGGAGGATTGTTTCCTCCTGGGCTCAGTGGTTTCTTCCTTCTGACCTCATGCTCTGGAAACTGCACCAGCAGTCGTGTCAAAATGCAGTGATGCCACGTGCAGCGTCCCTGTCCTTCCTGCATGCGCCCTTGGCACCCGAGGAGCGTGAGGGGCTGCCCTAGACTCTGGGCCGGGGAACGTCAAGTCAAGAAATTGAAGTCACATTTTGAAAAAAACAAAACAAAACAAAACCCTGAGCCCTGAATTAATAGCTTAATGTCATTTCTAATTATGTTGGGGTTTTTAAATCTCCTTCCCTAGATGAACATAAACTGTGACTAAATATTTTCTGAATAATTAAATTTAATATTTTTTAATAATTAGGACATTGCAGTTGAATTCATAATTAATCATTTTTTCCCCTTCATGTGAAACCTTTTTCATTAGTGGAAAGAGATTCCAACATTTTAAACCAAATAGAACCAAGAGATGCTTAGATTACTCTTTGAAAATGGTGCCACTTTGTGATGCCATCTTGTCCTGCCTTTGACCAACACGTTTTGTTCTCAGGCTTTAATTTTCTGAGTTGGGAAACTCCTTTAATTTTCTCCTGGGGCTGTTCTCTCTGGAATCATAGACTTGAGAGCTGAAGGGGCCTTAGGGGTCCACCCCTCCCTAAAGCTGAAGCATCCAGAAAAAGTATTTTTCAACAAATACCCAGTATGTTTGTGATAATGGGATGGGGAGAGAGTCTCTTTGATTACAGAAGTGATGCTCCGTCTCTTCTCTGTGTGAGCCCAAATTCATTGCTACTGACGTTCTATAATGCCAAGTCTTGCAAAAATGTCACTTTAATAGACAATGAAACAAATTCTCACTTAATGATGAGAATCCCAATATGAAGACAGATTTTCCTTTTTTATTATTATGGAAACGCACATGGGGCTGCTACAAAGACATACTGTACGGAAGGGCAAAAAGCCTCCCAGCGCCTCCTCCAGAGCCATGCTCAGAGGGAACAACAGTCACGCAAGGTTTCCAGGCTGTTGGCGGGGTGTCCCAGCCCTCCCGCCCTCCTTCCCCACACTTTCTCCTCTGGCTGCTAGGCAGACAGTAGACATGGAGACTCCCCATGAGCCTGGTCATGGACATGAGGTTCAGCTTTGGGCCATTTCTGCCAGAAGGGTAGGGGAGGAATTCACGTAGACTGAGCAGGCACAAGGCTTAGGTTCTGCTCTGATCTCCTCTTCCCCTTAGAACAGTGCGGAGAAGTAGATCTGTTATCTCCATTTCACAGGGAAGGGATCAAGGATACAAGACAGCAAATGGTCAGCCACAACCACAGGGCTAGCAGTCATCGAAATAAGCCCCAGGCTCCATGTCACGACCACACTGGGAAGAGGGACCTCAAGGTGTCGCAAACCCTGGGGAAGAGGTGTGTCCCTTCCCTACCCCGAGCTCCCTTAGTCCCTTCACCCATCTGCCTTGGCTGGGAGACAAGCGTGAGCTTTTCTGAGGATACTTCTGGCCCAGATGACGGTTGGGACCAGAAGTGAAAGCAGCATTACCTGCATGAGCCACAAGTGACCCCAGCAGGATCTGGGCGTTTGGCCTCATTAAATAGATCTTTCACTGCAAATCCAGTCTCACGTGCCTGAATTCTAAATGAATGTGTTACCCAGGACAGTGGGACTGCAGTAGAAAATATAAATATAAATATAATAAATGTAAATAAATAGTATTCGACCACACTTACTTGTACTAGTTGGCTGTGAAGCTGTAAAAGGAAAGTATTAAATGCCCAGAAGCTCCCCTGTGATGGTCCTCTCTCTTTAACCTACTGGCTGTACGGACAAGGCTGGTCACACAGGAGCTGTTTACCCCTCCCTGAGCCAGATGTCTGGGGAGGGGGGGCAGCGTCTCCGGTGCCCACGACCACCCTCCAGGGGCAGGCTGAGCTTGTTGCAGGGACTTGGGAGGCGGAGTTGTGTTTGACTCATCAGGTTAGAGTTAGAACTCAGTGAGGCCCCCACACCGGAGTTTAGGGGGAGTATGAGCCCATGCAGACAGGTTTCAGGACTCCTTTACACTATTAAACTTAAATGAGGAACTCATAGAGTTTTAGATTATGGGTTTATAGCTTTTGGTCGTCACTATATTTGAGTTAAAACTGAAGGAGTTTTGGAGGGCACTCGTGGTGAGCACTGGGTGATGTATGGGACTGTTGACTCACGATACTGTACACCTGAAACTAATACAACACTATATTTTAACTATACTGGACTTAAAGTAAAAAGTTAATTTAAAAAAACTGAAGGAATTTTGAAACCCAAGGATGCTTAAGAATGGCACATTCCCCCAGGTGTCGGATCAACCACGGCATCATGTCATGGGTCCTCTTGAAAACACCCACTAGAGGCGAATTGTGTCTCAGGGTCATCACGAGGATAGTATGGGTGCTGACCACACTTTGAGAACCTCTGTCCAAGGCACACCCCTGGAGAGCTGACCAGAGGGAGTCCTGGTCCAAACCACAAGCCCGGCATGCTCAGAGGCGACCTCACGCTGCGGTCAACAGTCTCTTGGTCTTTCGCCTCTTTGGCCCCCTTACCAGCAGTAAGCCGGGGCAAGGAGAAGGTAGGCCATCAAGGGCTGCCAACTTTATTTGAGCAGCTGGCCTGTCCCCAATCCTTTCTTTTCTTGTTTGGGTGGTTTTGTGGAAGGAACTCTTTGGCGATCTCCATATTTTGGCAGGAAGAAGCACAAGGCAGCTATTTGGGATTTGTGACTTAGAGGCCTCTCCCCACCTCATCTGTGCAGAAAGACTGGCTTTCCCTGCCTTGTAAATGTCTCTGCCGAAATCCTGTAACTCCATCCTTATCACACGGTTCAAAAAAGACTCTGGAATTGTGCTCTGTGGTTTCTCTTCGGGCAGCAACTGGAAGTGTAGCGAGAGGGCCCGGAGTGGGAGCTTCTGGATTGGGGTCTCGGGGGGCCCCCACTCTGTCATCCCTAGTTCACTGTCAGGAGACTTTCATAAAGGAGCCTTGCAAGGACTGGGAACACATGTTTATTTTATGAATGACTTCAGGGAAAGAGGGAAAAAAATCATCCAGAATGTCATCCAGGAGGCTGTGTTCTTTTTATTATGTTTTGTCGGTAAACAAAAAAAATTGCCACATTTAATACTTACACCGGTCCTGTGGGATTTCTCTGACTAATGTAAAATGACAGTTGTCGCAACATTCTATATAAATACAAGTCTGTTTGCGGGAGCCTGTTCTATTTTTAATGTAAACCACACCTAACTTGCTCTGAAGAATTGTACCCTTGGAATTTAGAGTCCTGTCTGTTGTCTATTCATGGGACTGCATTGTCTTCAGAGCAGCCCGGAAGAAACCAAAGGCATCCCAAACTTTTTAGTTTAATGTGAGAATTATTCACCTAATTTCCCTGCAGTGATTGTGTTACTTAATTTATTGTTGTGCAGAGCTGCGAGATGGTGTCGCTAATGAGTGACACAGTGTACTTGGTGAGCCAATCTATAATTTAGGAGGCTGCCGATGGATCTTAGTGCTGTCTGCAGTCTGAGCAGAGCAGGCAGTAAAAATAAAGAATATACTCACAGATTATATAAATACGCGCAAACCCACAGATTCACGCATACAATACCTATTAGTAGGCTTGTAGCCCCCATTGGTTGCACAAAACATGAACTTAGCTTTCCACGATGCACAGGGAAAGCTGTGTTTTGTAAGTTTCTGACAGACTCTTCGGCCAGCCCTTTCAAGGACTGTGAGCTTCTGGAGAGCAGGAGGGACCAGGGCAAGCGTGATGACCTTGACGTCAGCTCTGCTCCCTCTTACTTCTTGACCACTTCGTCCTGCACCGCTTCGATGGACGCTCGCAGCAGGGTCCCCCATACCCGAGCAGGGGGGCTCCCAGCTGCTAATTGGCACGTAGTTGCTGAACTTGCAGGAGACTTGGCCCCCTTCAGGTCTGGCACACATGTGTCAGATTTCGACTCTAGTGGTGATGACGAGCTTCCCCCACAGCCTGGACTCTTGGCAGTTACCTGCGAGCCGTGGGAATCGACATCAACACCTGTGGGATCTACCTGTCATTCCTGACAATGAGGAGAAGACCCGTGGATGGCCTCTGATCCAGTACCGGACTCCTGGCAAGAGCAATTGCATCGGTGCCCCTTCATCCAAGGTCACACCTGGAAAAAAAGTATCCCGAGTGGGTGCAGATAGAACACGCCATTCTTTCTGCTCTGAAATTCCCTTTGCATTGGGAGATTTCCGGGCAGAGGTCCCATATTTTGTCAGTGAGAAATTTTGTGGGGCTCCTGCTGTGTGCAGCCCTGGGCATCAGGATCTTTGCGTCTGATTCAGACAGACAGCTGGGAAAGGGAAGAGGCCAAGCCTGCATCTTTGCAGGGTTCTTGACAGCCCCCCGATGCCGTGTTGCAGATTTTCCAATAAATACATAGATTCCCTGCATGCCCCTTAGAAACAGGGAGCCTCGCATATTTACATACTATCTATACCAGGTTTAAAAGTCAACTTTAGATTGGTTGCCTTTTACAGTCTCTTGAATAAAGCATTTTTGTAGCCTACTCAAAATCCTCTCTCTGTGTTTACATTTTAATGGGCATTCCAGTGAAATGGAGGATTTTTTTTTTATTACTTACATTTATCAGGGGAGGAGGTGGGGATAGAAACAACCAAATGGTAGGGCTGCCTCTCTTTAGACCACTGGCTTCTCTGTTCATCAGTGGGCTACGGTCTGATGTAAGCTAAGCATGCCATTTAGCCAGGCAAGCAGAAAGGAGAGGAAAGGCTATTTTTATTTGGGTTTTTAAAATATCTATCCCTGAGAGTTTGTAGAATTTTCAAATAGTGTGTTAGATCTCTAACATCACTGCAAGAAATGAACATGTGTAAGGAGAATATTAAATCTCATTGACCTATGTGGAAAGTACCATCCGTTTCATGTAAGGAGGTACCATTCAAGAATTGTCCTTGCTGAAAAAGAAAAGGAGGGGAAAACATCAGCCCCCTGGCAGGGCGGAGAAGCCCATTGACCAGTTCCTTGTCGCAAATGATCTTGGGAAAGGAGTCCCTAGGTGACCTCAACTCCTTGGGGGCATTTTGGGGACAGGTTTGGTTTCTGTGGCTGCATCAGAGGAACCCCCGCTCGGGTCTCGGGCGCAGAAGCTGCTTTCTGAAGGGCGGTAGGATCTTCCGGGTATGGAAGCAAACTTCTGCCTAGGCCAGCAGGTAGCTGATATTGAGATCATCTTGTGCAAAGAGCTCCCTCAGGCCAGGCCAGCTTCCAGGACTTGGATTCAGTGGAACTGCCAGTGTCTGAATCTTCCTCTGGGGATGTCTCTCTCTTTCCTCCCCTGACATTCCCGGGAGATCCCTAATTAAAGCTACAGATATGGTTTAAAAGTACACTCACCAGATGTTAGTTTAAAATGACCTATAACTGGCAGCAGAGATGGGAGAGGCTAACCGTGTCTGAGGCCTTCCGGTGCCTTTTCCTACACTGTCATTCAGTATGCAAATGAAACCCGGCAGAATCTCAAAGCCAGCCTTGCCAAGCTATAAAACCAACTGCTTTGAAAGCAATGCATCAGTAATTCTTATCACCTGGCATCTGGAGTGCGGGAAAGCTCACTTCCTAACTAGAACGTGTCATAGTGTGACTTCAGGAGGAAGCTCGGAGTTTGCACTCCGCGCACAGTTTAGACTGATGGATCTGCTTGCTGAAGCTCATACTGCTCCCTTTAGGACAAACCATTTTTTAAACCAAATCCAGGCTCCGAGGTGTGCCTGCCTTGATTTGACTGTCCCCAGTCACCACCGAGGAGAAGGATCGTCAGGCCTGCGGCAGAAGAGACCAACACCGAGGCTTGGGCAAGTCAGAGCCAGCGGCCACCCTTCTGGGGTTTTGTTTTGATTTTTCTGTGAAAGTTCCTGTTACGTTCTAAGTGAGTTAGATCTCAGACTCTCAGTGTAGTCCTGCTCTGCCCTGCAAAGCCGAGGGATGAGGGATGCATTGCTCCGGAATCAATATTGTGGGAACGAAAGGACTCTTTCCCCGAGGACTGAAATTTATAGGCAGCATGCTCCTATCGGCACATTTATCAAAGTAAACATATAGGTTAAATTACAGTTTACCCAGCAGCCACCTGTCAGTTCCTTGGGACACCCTTGGTCCCCGAGATGCCCATCAGAACAGCTGAGTGCTCTCAGCTCCGCTCATCGGCAGCTTCCCAGTCTGACGCCCTTGAGCTCGGGCTCCAGGTACAGGCTTCCCGGTGCTCTGGATAAAAAGATGACCCTGCACCTGAGAGTCATATACATCTCGCTCTGGGGAGGAAACCAAGGCCCGGCCTTCACACAGAGGAGAGTGAGGCCAGGATTTGGACTCAGAGGGGATGGGCAAGCGCCCATGTGTGCTCCCCCTGGCTGAGCGTGCCAGGGTGAGTCACGGTGCAGGAATGTAGCCAGTTGGTGAAGGCAGATGTGTTCACAGATAGTGTCGAAAACAAGACCGCTGCAACCTTGGTAGTTTAGACCCAGACCCCAGTTTCTGTCGTAAGTAAAATGTGGTTAAATAAGACTAACCTATTGGTGGCCAAAAAGAGAGCCCGTAAGGCAGGCTGGTGCCTCAAAGGCATAGTTATGTATCAGCTAATTAAAATGTAACCACCGGCTCACCAACTCCAAGTCCTGTTCCCCATTTGTTAACCCATAGGGACACACAGCACAAGCCCAGATTGGCCATCCCACTGTCTGTGTGGCTGTTGCCTCCCTGGACTGGGTGTTGGGCTGGAATACTTGCGATGGCGGTCAAATCGGGGGTTGGGGAGTGGGGGGGGGCCCAGATGGTCCCCAGTGGAGCTGCATTGAGTTGAGTCGGGTAGCTCTGCTGGCTGGCAGCCCCGGGCTAGGTCCAGTAGAGTGCGTCTGTTCGTCAGGGCTGGAGGTCGGGGCCGTTCACCCAGCCCAGAGTTGCCTGGAGGCTCTGGCTTGGGTACCTGGCTTGGGAAGCCAGCCGTGTTAGAATGGGCACTGGGACTGAGAAAAAGCTAACTGACTCACGGCACAGGCTTGTCTCATAAACTACTTGGGAATGTCGAAGAGGCTCAGCAAGTTTTGCTCAGAAATGAAAGGCAGAGAGACCTAAGGTTGACAAGACCAGGGCAACGCACCATATTGGTAGCCTTGGTTGGTGGCCTTGGTTGATCACATTTCTGTGTTTCATGTCCTAAGGAACGCAGGATTCATGGGAACATCCTGTCTAGGGTTTGGTGCTGGGTCTGGTTCATGAAGCTCCCAGAGCCAAGTGCAGTCCTCAGCTGGGTCCTTCTCTCTTTCTGTCCTCCTGAGTCCCCATGTGTGTCCCAAGGGACCTGGGGCCTCCTTTCACATCTTGCTTCAAGTGATAGCTTCCACCCAGGAAGAAGGAAAATGGTGGCAGCAGGGCCCAGAAGCCAGTTTTCCATTTGCTTTATGCTCCTGAGGCCGCAGAAGCAACAACCAATGAATGGCTAAGGCCTTGACCTCTCTGGGGCATGACTTATACAGATGGTGGCAGATCGTTGAGCAGGAAGTTGGTGAGTCCACCGTCACCCAACTGTTCCAGGAGGCCTGGCCTTGAGCTAGTTGATCAGTGCCTGTCACCTCATAACAGGGATGGGTACTGAGGGCCTATGTCCTCTTGGCAGCCTTTCCCGGGTATCTGCTCAGTCTGCCCCATTACCTTCTTCCTTTGCAAGGGAGTGAAAAGGACCTGGAAAGTGGGGACAGGACATATGCAGTTGGGAATTGTGATGCTGAATTTCAGGTGTCAACTTGGCTAGGCTATGGTGCCCAGTTTTTGGTCAAACANATCAGTTATTGTGAAGGCACCTCTAGACTTTGAGCAAAGTGGATTAGCCTCCAGAGTGTGGGGGGCCTCGTCCAATCAGTTGAAGGCCTTAGGAGAAAAAGATTGAGGTTTCCTGAAGAAGTAATTCTGCCCCCAGATGGCAGCCTACAAACCCTGCCTGAGTTTCTGTCCTGCTGCCCTGTGGAATTCATACTCAAGACTGCAGCATTCACTCTTAACCTGAATTGTCAGCCTCCACAATCATGTGAGGCAATTTCTTAAAAGAAATCTCTCTCTGTAGATATCCTACTGGTTCTGTCTCTCTGGAGGAGCCTCACCAATACCAGGATGGCGGTGCCACTCTTGCTCCAGAATTTTGGAGGTTCTGCTCTTTCTTGTTTTAATTTAATTTATTTTTTTTATAATAATATTTTTTTATTATATTATGTTAGTCACCATACAGTACATCCCTAGTTTTGATGTAAAGTTCCATGATTCATTACTTGCGTATAACACCCAGTGCACCATGCAATACGTGCCCTCCTTAATACTCTTGACTCTGCTACCCACCCTCTTGCTTGGCTGCCCACCCAGCCCCCAGGCCTGTTAGGTCCCACAAAGAAGGACTGGGAGCAAGTCCAAGAGCATGCCACCTGCTATGGAAACAAGTATATGCAAATGACCATGCTTCTTACAGATTTGTGCCAGGTCCTGAGGGATGAAGGGTGCTGCATAAAGACATTGGTGCAGTTCTGGCTGGTTTGGAGCTGGCTGCCATTCTGTGGGTACGGACTCTGCGCCAGGCTCATTGCTGAGCCTTTACAGAGAGTACACCGTGTACACAGTAATGGACTCAGCACATTGACTCACTAGTCACTCATTTATTTGAATGTTTATTGAGCACCTGCCATGTCCCTAACGCTCTTCCCAGTGTTGGGATAAGTGGTGAACAAGACCAAGTCCTGTCCTCTTGGAGTTGACAAGGGAAATACATTCAATAAATAATAAAACATAAGCAATGATATATTTTCAGGCGGATGTAAGTGCTATGAGGAAAACATGAAGTAGGACAGCCAGATGGATCCATGGTGGTGATAGTTCTAAACAGTGTGAATATACTTAGTACCGCGGAACTGTATGCTTAAAAACGGGTGAGATGGTATGTTTCATGATAGGTGTATTTTCCCTCAACTTCAAGTAGTTTGAAGTGTTCTAAAGTTTATTGTGCTGATGATCGCACAAGTATATGGNGTCCTGTCCTCTCATGGAGTTGACAAGGGAAATACATTCAATAAATAATAAAACATAAGCAATGATATATTTTCAGGCGGATGTAAGTGCTATGAGGAAAACATGAAGTAGGACAGCCAGATGGATCCATGGTGGTGATAGTTCTAAACGGTGTGAATGTACTTAGTACCGCGGAACTGTATGCTTAAAAACGGGTGAGATGGTATGTTTCATGATAGGTGTATTTTCCCTCAACTTCAAGTAGTTTGAAGTGTTCTAAAGTTTATTGTGCTGATGATCGCACAAGTATATGGATAAACTAAAAAGCTCTGAATTGTATGTTTTAAATGGGCGAGCTATATGGCATATGGACTATCTCAGTAAAGCTCTCTTCGACTTTTAATTTTTTTTCTTCAAGATTTTATTTAAATTCAAGTTAGTTCACATGTAGTATAGTATTAGTGTTAGGTGTAGAATTTAATGATTCGTCCCTTACATACACCCAGTGCTCATCACAAGTGCCCTCCTTAATGCCCGTCACCCAGTTACCCCATCCCCCCACCCACCTCCCCTCCAGCAGCCTTGAGTTTGTTCCTTAGAGATAGGAGTTTCTTATGGTTTGCCTTCCTCTCTGTCTTCATCTTATTTTATTTTTTCTTCCCTTCCCCTGTGTTCATCTGTTTGTTTCTTAAATTCCACACATGAGTGATATTACATGGTATTTGTCTTTCTCTGACTGACTTATTTTGATTAGCATAATACCCTCTAGTTCCATCTGTGTTATTGCAAATGGCAAGATTTCATTCTTTTTGATGGCTGAGTAATATTTCGTTGTTATGTGTAGACCACATCTTCTTTATTCATTCATCTGTTGATGGACATTTGGTCCCTTTCCATAGTTTGGCTGTTGTAGATAATGCTGCTGGAAACTTCAGGGTGCCATGTGCCCCTTCGAATCAGTATGTTTTTATCCTTTGGGTAAATACCTTTGGGTAGTGCAATTGCTGGGTCTTAGGGTAGCTCTATTTTTAACTTTCTGAGGAACCTCCACCCTGTTTGCCAGAGTGGCTTCCCCGGTTTGCATTCCCACCAGCAGTGTAAGAGGGTAAAGAGAGATAAAGCCAGGTGAGGGTGGGTCATTTCAGATACAGAGGTCAGGGAAGACCTCTCTGAAAAGGTGACATCTGGTGGGAACTTTTGTCATCATTTTTCAGAGGGGTCTCCAAAAGGTTGAGTGACTTGCCCAAAATGACAGGTCTATGCAGCAAGTGCGGACCTGCGGGCCTCCAGAGCCTCTCCTTCTCTGTGCACCCGTTCGGGGTTCTGCCTGCTTTTCCCCTTCTCAGACCACTTTCATATTCACCTCTCTTATAGGTGTCCTTAGTCTCTCTCTCTCTCTCTCTCTTTTTTTTTTTTTCCTGCAGACACAGTGAAAAGCAGATATTCAGGGCCTGACCCAGGGTCCCACAGCCAATGATAGGGTGCAAACACTACCCTGTCCCGGGAGGCAGCAGACTTGTCCTGTAAATATTGTAGACCTGGCGGCCCACGTGGTCTCTGTTGCAGCTCCTCAACTTTGCTGCTACGGCACAACCTCGGCCATGGGTACATAAACAGATGGACAAAGCTGTGCTCTAGTAAACCTTTAGAGACAGGCAGCAGGCTGGATTCGGCCCAGGAACCATCGCTGGCCAACTCCTGCTCTGGTTGTCATTGTCTCTGCTCTGGAAGGACTACCCAAAGAAGATGAGATTGGAGGGAGGCTGATATTCTCTGTTTCCCCCTTCAACTTGTGTCTAGGAAGAGGTATGTGAGGTGTTTCACCCGGCTGGATTCCCCCAGAACAAGAGGATGAAGCAGGACCCCTTTCTGACACACAGACACAGTTCTGTGGAGAGGCCCAGGCGAAGGGAGGTCCCAGGAAGCTGCCCATTCTGCCTAGTTGCTTCCGCTGATGGGCCATTAATGACCCGTCATCCTTTCATCCATCTGTCCATCTGCCCATACCTACATACGTTCTTCCTTCGATCTGTCCATGCATCTGTCCATCTACCCATCCACACACATACACATACATGTGTGCTTTCTTCCTTCTATTCATCCATCCATTCGTCCATCCATCCCTCCATCCACTCATCTACCCATCCACCCATCCATTCATATAACCACAGACAAACATGTACATATCTACCTTATTCCTTCTATCCATCCACCCATCCATCCACTCCCCCAATACACATATATTACATGCATTCTTCCATCCATCCATCCATCCATCCATCCATCCATCCATCTATCCATCCAGTGTTTCATTTACAAACATGTCCTCAGATCCTACTCAGTACCAGGCCATGAATTAGGCCACAGGGCTTCAGTGGGACAGTTTCTGCTCTCAAGGAGCTCACTCCATGAACAAACTCACGTAGCCCATCAACTAAGGGAGTGAATACTGTGATAAAGATATGGCAGGGAGTAGCCTGGGGTGTTGGCCAGAGCCCTTATCACCCTGGAAGCCCTTCCTTCTTAGGCCAAGCCAAGACTCACACTTGTCTATAGTCTGTCATGGTTTCTCAGGACAGCAGCTCGTTGACTCCAAAGGATCTCTGAGATCAAGCTTTTCCTATAGGTCTCTGGGCCAGCCTGTACCCTGAGCTCTGGATCATGGTCTGGGGCATGCAGATGCCTGCCTCTCAGCTAAGCAGGGCCCTCGGCTGCCCTGAGATTTGGAGTGGGAAGAAGAGTTAGTTCTCAAGGACGCACGGACGGTGCCAAGGAGTCTCTGGCAGTTGGGGGTGGGGGGGTGGTCATGAGGAAGAGAAGCAAAGTCACCTCTGTCCTCTCACCCATGGAAACAGGTGACCAGCAAATGTCTGCTGAGCAGAACAGGACACCCTCCAGGAGGTGGGGAGCAGCTGTCATCGTGTCCAGTGAAATGAAAATATTTCCTTTCTCTTTGTTATCTAGGAGCAAACAAAGTAGGTTGGAGATTGTTTTCGGTAACAAAGACTAGGCCGAGCGCTCTTGTCAGGGGAGTCCATTTCTCCCTCTGAATTGAGCTGTCGCCCAGCGTGAAGCTGGCTCCCCTGCAAATGATGGCGAAAGCAGCCCCGGATGGCATTTGCCAGCCTGGGTTTCCCGCGGCTGCCACCAGCCTAATGTCTGCGTGATTGTTCTGCTGTAAACATCATCTGTGTGTGCGTTATCTTCAGACAGCCTGGACTCGGCAGGCTGGCCAGGGTCCAGTGCTTTCTCTCTAACTCAGAATCGTGACTGTCTTGTCCCCGTGGGATAAATGAGATGTGGTGTCTCTGCCCCCGGCGGGAAGCAGAATTAAAGGAAGGATTTGGGAAGGAGCTCTGGGCTGGCCTCCTGGGAGCCATGAGGGCGAGCAAGGGGCAGGCCAGCCTGTGGGTCTTCTGCTCTCCGCAGCCCCACAGCCCACTGTGCTGGAGAGCGGGTAACAGGTGTTGATGGTTCTCGATGTTGCTGGGACGCACTCCATGGATTGTGTGTTTGCTCTGTCCTAGGAGCTGTTTTACATGGATTCCTCATTTCATCTTCATGCCAACCCTGTGAGGGAGGTGCCGTCAGCAACTCTATTTTACAAATAAGGACACTGAGGCACACAGTGGTTCTTCCCTCAGGAAAATGGGCCTGGGTCCAATCTGCCCCCCAGGTGCTGTTGGAGCCCCATAGGGAGCGTCTCTGGAGTGGCCACAGGTCTCAGATGACCTGGAGTAGGGGGCAGGGTGTTGCAGCCAGGTGACCTCAGAGGACCTCCAGACTCCATGGTCTGTCCAGAGGCAGCGAGGGAGATGTGGAGGCCGGGGGTCCCCTGGGCTTCCTGGGGTGGGAGGCAGGCCCCCGCCACCCTGCCAGCACTGACCCAGCTGGCTACTCCTCTTGCGGTCTCTGGGGCTGCCCTTGCGAGCCATCCCAGGGTCAGGGTGGAGAATTTGAGTTCTTTCCCTGTGGAACCCTCTGCATAGCACTGACTTGTGACCTGCTCGGTGTGTGCTTGTAGGAGTGGGGCTTGGGCCGTGGGGAAGAGGTGGGGCTGGAGAGCTCTGAGGTCTAGGATTGGTAGAAGTGACTGCCCGTGCTCACGGTGGGGTGCCTGTGGTGACCCTGGAGGAATGTTCCTCATTTCTTACAATCCTACAACACTTAGAATCCCGGAACATAGAACTGGAGCCACGTTAGGAAATAAGGAATCCAACCTCTATGTTAGAAAAAGGAGGAGATGAGGGAAGAAGGAAAGGGAGGAGAGAGGCTGACTCACCCAGCAGGTCACAGGAGTGACTAGATGCTCAGGTGGCTTGAAGATGGAGCCGTCTCGGGGCCAGGGCCCGAGCGCTCCCAGCCCTGGTTGGCCGGGGGCAGACTGTCCTCTGCCCTGGCTGTTTTCCACAAGCCCGTGCCTGTCTTTTGAGAAGCGTTTCGCACGTTCCCTGGCAGCGTCTGTCGGACGCGGGCCTCCTTGCTCCTGTGAAGGTCTGAAGCAAGTGTCCTACGTGCTCTGTGGGCACCGGTTCCTCCGCCACGCATCGCACGGCTCTGGTCCTCGGCTCCTTCTCCCTGACCCTGCGCACTGCTAAAATATTGTCCTGCGGATAGGAAATGAAAAGGGTACAACCTTATTTCTTCAATGATCGCCCAATCTAGCCCAGAGGTATAATAAAACCCCAAACTTTCCTTTCAGGAATCATCTTTTATAAGTAATATCTTTCCACGTTAAGTGGTAGGCACACAATTGTAAAATAAAACACGAGGCTCGGTGATTCCAGGTGGCTCGGCGGGGGCGGGGGGTGTGAGGAAAGGCTGCCTTTTATGGTGGTGAGCTTCCAGTGAGCCAGCCTTCCTGGATAGTGGGGTGCATGGCACCCGGGGGTGACCGATAACATGCTCTATCTCCCAAAGCTAGAGGCTCCTGCCTGGGCCATCTTAGCCATCCCTCTGCGGTCGTGTAGGAGCGGAGCAGCCTTGGTTATCTGTCTAGTGGACGGTTTGCTTTTACAACAGAGGTGAGATAGAGTAACGGGATTATTACCTTATTTCACAATGCTCTGTTATTGATTACTTTCGAGAGTTCCTTTAACCACTATAATAATGGATGCATCTGCCTTTGTGCTCAGTGGGGAATACCCTGTCTCTCCCCCACCTCTCCGTCTCCTACAGATAATCATGATCCTGACTGTGCTCATCTTTCCTTATCACTGTTGGGTTAGTTTCAGTCTTATCACTTATACCTGTATCCCTACATAGGGTGTGCCATAGTTTTGCCTATTTTTTTGTTTTTAGATTTGCCTATTTTTGAACTTTATGTCACCAAGACCC
>NC_048228.1:5081726-5093367 GCF_002007445.2 Ailuropoda melanoleuca
ATTTTACAAATAAGGACACTGAGGCACACAGTGGTTCTTCCCTCAGGAAAATGGGCCTGGGTCCAATCTGCCCCCCAGGTGCTGTTGGAGCCCCATAGGGAGCGTCTCTGGAGTGGCCACAGGTCTCAGATGACCTGGAGTAGGGGGCAGGGTGTTGCAGCCAGGTGACCTCAGAGGACCTCCAGACTCCATGGTCTGTCCAGAGGCAGCGAGGGAGATGTGGAGGCCGGGGGTCCCCTGGGCTTCCTGGGGTGGGAGGCAGGCCCCCGCCACCCTGCCAGCACTGACCCAGCTGGCTACTCCTCTTGCGGTCTCTGGGGCTGCCCTTGCGAGCCATCCCAGGGTCAGGGTGGAGAATTTGAGTTCTTTCCCTGTGGAACCCTCTGCATAGCACTGACTTGTGACCTGCTCGGTGTGTGCTTGTAGGAGTGGGGCTTGGGCCGTGGGGAAGAGGTGGGGCTGGAGAGCTCTGAGGTCTAGGATTGGTAGAAGTGACTGCCCGTGCTCACGGTGGGGTGGCCGTGGTGACCCTGGAGGAATGTTCCTCGTTTCTTACAATCCTACAACACGTAGAATCCCGGAACATAGAACTGGAGCCACGTTAGGAAATAAGGAATCCAACCTCTATGTTAGAAAAAGGAGGAGATGAGGGAAGAAGGAAAGGGAGGAGAGAGGCTGACTCACCCAGCAGGTCACAGGAGTGACTAGATGCTCAGGTGGCTTGAAGATGGAGCCGTCTCGGGGCCAGGGCCCGAGCGCTCCCAGCCCTGGTTGGCCGGGGGCAGACTGTCCTCTGCCCTGGCTGTTTTCCACAAGCCCGTGCCTGTCTTTTGAGAAGCGTTTCGCACGTTCCCTGGCAGCGTCTGTCGGACGCGGGCCTCCTTGCTCCTGTGAAGGTCTGAAGCAAGTGTCCTACGTGCTCTGTGGGCACCGGTTCCTCCGCCACGCATCGCACGGCTCTGGTCCTCGGCTCCTTCTCCCTGACCCTGCGCACTGCTAAAATATTGTCCTGCGGATAGGAAATGAAAAGGGTACAACCTTATTTCTTCAATGATCGCCCAATCTAGCCCAGAGGTATAATAAAACCCCAAACTTTCCTTTCAGGAATCATCTTTTATAAGTAATATCTTTCCACGTTAAGTGGTAGGCACACAATTGTAAAATAAAACACAAGGCTCGGTGATTCCAGGTGGCTCGGCGGGGGCGGGGGGTGTGAGGAAAGGCTGCCTTTTATGGTGGTGAGCTTCCAGTGAGCCAGCCTTCCTGGATAGTGGGGTGCATGGCACCCGGGGGTGACCGATAACATGCTCTATCTCCCAAAGCTAGAGGCTCCTGCCTGGGCCATCTTAGCCATCCCTCTGCGGTCGTATAGGAGCGGAGCAGCCTTGGTTATCTGTCTAGTGGACGGTTTGCTTTTACAACAGAGGTGAGATAGAGTAACGGGATTATTACCTTATTTCACAATGCTCTGTTATTGATTACTTTCGAGAGTTCCTTTAACCACTATAATAATGGATGCATCTGCCTTTGTGCTCAGTGGGGAATACCCTGTCTCTCCCCCACCTCTCCGTCTCCTACAGATAATCATGATCCTGACTGTGCTCNCCGATAACATGCTCTATCTCCCAAAGCTAGAGGCTCCTGCCTGGGCCATCTTAGCCATCCCTCTGCGGTCGTGTAGGAGCGGAGCAGCCTTGGTTATCTGTCTAGTGGACGGTTTGCTTTTACAACAGGAGGTGAGATAGAGTAACGGGATTATTACCTTATTTCACAATGCTCTGTTATTGATTACTTTCGAGAGTTCCTTTAACCACTATAATAATGGATGCATCTGCCTTTGTGCTCAGTGGGGAATACCCTGTCTCTCCCCCACCTCTCCGTCTCCTACAGATAATCATGATCCTGACTGTGCTCATCTTTCCTTATCACTGTTGGGTTAGTTTCAGTCTTATCACTTATACCTGTATCCCTACATAGGGTGTGCCGTAGTTTTGCCTATTTTTTTGTTTTTAGATTTGCCTATTTTTGAACTTTATGTCACCAAGACCCGCTTATGTTGGTGCCTAGCTATGGTTCATTCATTTTCACAGCTGTATAATATGCCACCGGGGGTCTCTGCCACAATTCACGTAATTCTTCTCTTGCCTGGGGGCATCTGTTTCCAGTTCAGCGTTGCCCAGAGCCACCGTGCATGTGTCTGTGCCTCCTGGTGTACTTGGACAGGAGTCCCAGGCCGGGTGCCCAGTCATTTACTGCTGTGACACAAACCACCCTGTGGTCCCACACAACCACACCATGCGTGCTGCTCACAGGGATCAGAGGGGGTGGCTTCAGTGGATGGGGCTGGGTTGGCACCTCTCTGTCCCCGGAGTCCAGGACCTCTCCTTTTGGGCTTTTCCCCTCGCTTCTCCTGGCATGGCAACTCGGGGCTCCTGATGCGGGTTTTCCCAGATGCTTCTGATGGTCAACCCTAAAGTCTCAGCCTGGCACTCCCACCAGGTTCTGTTGGTGGAGCAAGTTGGTAAGTCAGCCCAGGTCCAAGGGCAGAGCAACTGGGTTTCTCAGAGGAAGAAAAGCAAGTGGTTATCTTTAGTGGAGCCCACAGGGTAGGTGAATACTCATCTTTATAAGTTAACCCAAGTTGTTTTCTGAAAGTGATTGCATCATCAACAGCGCTCCCAGCAATGCAAAAGTGATTCCCCAAGTCTCCACCCTCTGCAGACCTTGCCAGGTTCTTCGTTGGTATCAGTTGAATGGGTATAAAATGGGATCTGGCCATGACCTTATTTGCATTTCCTTGATCGTGAGTGGGGTGGGGCATCTCCTCATACAATTATCAGCCACTTGTTTCTCCTCTTTCCATTTCAAGTCTTTTGCCCATTTTTCTATTCAGTTGCCTCTTATTATAAGAACTATTTATATTTTCTTGATGCAAATCCTTTTTCCTTACATGTTGCAAATATCTTTTGTTTTCCAGTTTGTAGCTTTCAGTTTTCTTTAAGGATCTTCTGATAAACAGAAGTCTTTGCTTTTGATATAGGCAAATTTATCAATATTTTATTTTGCTTCTGATATAGGCAATTTTATCAATGTTTTATTTTATGGTTAGCACTTTTTAATCTTCTTTAAGAAAAAAAATCCTTCCCTGTCTCAAAGTCAGAAAGATGTTCACCACAATTTTCCTTGAAGTTTTAAGGTTTGGCTCTTGACAAGTATTAATGTCTGGGAGCTGTCATTGCTAAGCTGAATTTTTAAGCACTGGCTGCAGTCACTCTGGCTGTAATATTGTCACTGACCTCCCTGCCTTCTCCTCCCAAACACGTGCGGAGAAGCCCACGGCGCGTCTGTGGAAAGATGAGGGGGAGAGAATCACCAGGACTGTGGGATCCTAAGCAGGCGTGTTGGGTGTGCCGGGAGGTTCCCTGCTGGGGCCTTCCCCATCGTGGTCAGCCACGGTGAATCCCTAAATGCCAGGGAAGCCCAATGGTGGTTGCATTTGCGGCTTAAGCTGGAGCAGGGCCAATGGCAATGGTAATGTGGGGCTCGCTTTTAGTGAGGTTAACGGTTTAGGGTTTGAAAGCCTTGGGGTGAGTTAATCTGTCTCTTATCCAAGAGTCAGAAGGTATTTCCTTGGGAGCCAGGAATTGGGAGGAGAAAAGAGCACTTAAGTCCTGGATTCTGGTCCCAGTGCCCCCTCTCCTTGCCATGTGACCTTAGGCCATTCTCCCTCTCTAATATTCAAGTTCCTTCTCTGTAGAATAGAGGGGGCCATCAGTGGCCCAGACAGTCTCTCGGGCCCTCCTCTTGCCAGTGGTCTCCTCTGATCAATGACGGCAGCAGGTGTTTGATGCTGCTGCCCCGTCTCACCTGACGACATGTAACTGGAGCAAGAAAAGCCCAAGATTTAGCTTGAGATGTAAGCAGCTGAAAGCCTGCCTTTAAAAAAAAATACTTATTTATGTATTTTTATTTAAATTCAATTAATTAACATACAGTGTATTCTTAGTTGCAGAGGTAGAGTTCAGGGATTCATCAGTTGCATATCAGTGCTCATTACATCACGTGCCCTCCTTAATGTTCATCCCGCAGTTGCCCCATCCCCCCCACCCCTCCAGCAACCCTCAGCTTGTTTCCAACGGTTAACAGTCTCTTATGGTTTCTCTCCCTCTCTGATTTTGTCTTATTTTATTTTTCCCTCCATTCCCCTATGATCCTCTCTTTTGTTTCTTAAATTCCACATATGAGTGAAATCATATGAGAATTGTCTTTCTCTGATTGGCTTATTTTGCTTAGCATAATACCCTCTAGTTCCATCCACGTCATTGCAAATGGTAAGATTTCATTTTTGATGGCTGAGTAATATTCCATTGTGTGTGTGTGTGTGTAACATATGTATATATACTACATCTTCGTTATCCATTCGTCTGTTGATGGACATTTGGGCTTTTTCTATGGTTTGGCTATTGTGGACATTGCTGCTATAAACATTGGAGTGCAGGTGCCCCTTTGGATCACTGTGTTTATATCCTTGGGGTAAATACCTAGTAGTGTAATTGCTGGGTCATAGGATAGCTCATTTTCAACTTTTTGAGGAACCTCCACACTGTTTTCCAGAGTGGCTGCACCAGTTTGCATTCCCACCAGCAGTGTAAGAGTTCCCCTTTCTCTGCATCCTTGCCAACATCTGTTGTTTCTTGACTTGTTAATTTTAGCCATTCTGACTGGCGTGAGGTGGTATCTCATTGGGGTTTTGGTTTGTATTTCCCTGATGCCGAGTGATGTGGAGCACATTTTCTTGTGTCTGTTGGCCATTTGTATGTCTTCTTTGGAGAAATGTCTGTTCGTGTCTTCTGCTCATTTCTTGACTGGATTATTTGTTCTTTGGCTGTTGAGTTTGATAAGTTCTTTATAGATTTTGGATACTAGCCCTTTAACTGATGTATCATTTGCAAATATCTTCTCCCATTCTGTCTTCTGTCTTTTGGTTTTGTCACCTGTTTCCTTTTCTGTGTGAAGGCTTTTTATCTTGATAAAGTCCCTGTAGCTCATTTTTGCTTTTGTTTCTTTTGCCTTTGGAGTTGTGTCTTGCAAGAAGTTACTGCGGCCAAGGTCACAGAGGTTACTGCCTGTGTTCTCCTCTAGGATTTTGATGGATTCCTGTCTCACATTTAGGTCCTAAATCCATTTTGAGTTTATTTTTGTGTATGGTGTAAGGAAATGATCCTGTTTCATTCTTCTGCATGTGGCTGTCCAATTTCTCCAGCACCATTTGTGGAAGAGACTGTCTTTTTTCCATTGGATATTCTTTCCTGCTTTGTCAAAGATTAGTTGACCATAGAGTTGAGGGTCCATTTCTGGGTTCTCTATTCTGTTCTCTTGATCTGTGTGTCTGTTTTTGTGCCAGTGTCATACTGTCTGGATGATTACAGCTTTGTAATATAGCTTAAAGTACAGAATTGTGATGCCACCATCTTTGCTTTTCTTTTTTAACATTCCTTTGGCTATTCAGCATCTTTTCTGGTTCCATACAAATTTTAGGATTATTCTTTTCAGCTCTGTGAAATATATTGATGGTTTTTTTGATAGGGATTGCATTGACTGTGTAGCTTGCTCTGGGTAGCATAGACATTTTAACAATATTTGTTCTTCCAATCCATGAGCATGGAGTTTTTCCATTTCTTTGTGTCTTCCTCAATTTCTCTCATAAGTGTTCTGTAGTTTTCAGAGTACAGATCCTTAACCTCATTGGTTAGGTTTATTCCTAGGTATCTTATGGTTTTTGGTGCAATTGTGAATGGGACTGATTCCTTAATTTCTCTCTCTTCTGTCTCATTGTTAGTGTATAAAAATGCAACTGATTTCTGTGTGTTGATTTTACAGAAAGCTTGCTTCTAAATTGGGTTTTACCTCCGTATTGTTTAGACCCACCAGGCTGGCCTGGGAAGGGCTGCCACCTGGGAGGCGGGCTGATGTGCACGGATGAGCCTGGCTGGTAGGATTTTCTTTCTCCGTAGTTACAACAGTCATCAAGTATTGTGTTGAAAATCTGAAGTATCTTGTTTTGTTTTCTATTCTTAAATTTGTTTCCAGCTTTCCTGAGGTACAATTTACAAATGAAAATGGTATATATTTAAGGTGTATAACGTGATGAGTTGCTCTATGTATCTGTTGTGGTGATTCCCACAATCAAGTTAATTAGCACACCTGTCACCTCACATACTTACCATTTAGGACCCCATTAGCAACATTCAAGAGCACACAGCACAGGGTTATTAACCATAGTCACCGTGCCACCCATCGGACGCTCAGAACTTAGGCATCTTATCACTGGAAGTTTGTACCCTTTTACTAGCATCTCCCCATTTCTCCCACCCTGAAATATTTTTTTAAGTGGGATTTTCGAGGAAGAGAGTGGACAGTGAAGCTGGGGCCTCAGAAATGGGGCTGAGCCTCATCCTCACAGCTCCTGGCCTGGTGGGAAGGGGCTCTCTCTGAGCTCTGACTTCCCTCTGCAAGCAGTTGCTTGTCTGCCCGAAGGCATGTGGCACCTGAGGCAGGTACCCAGACGCATGTGTCCTAGGGGACCTGGAGGTTTTCATGGGTGCAGCTGGGAGCCTGGTGCCCTGATTCCACTCCTGAGCTGTCGTACATGGTAGCACAGAGTGAATGGGGCGGACAGCCCTGGTGCATTCACCCTCCACCTCCACGGGGTGACCTGGCCGAGCAGCTCAGCTGTGCGCCGATAGCCTCGGAAAGCCCGCATGCGCCCTCTGCAGCTCTGAGCTGTTGGTGGTAAAGACATTCGGAGCTATTTATGGCAGCAAGTAGGCAGCTACTCCATCTCCATGCTGAGTCTGAGTAACGCTTCTCGGAGAGGAGAATGGCGACCAGTTCTAAAAAGAATAGCTTGGAATTTGTCCCCTGGCTCGTCATTGGCTCGTCCCCGTTCAGCCTTTTCCATAGAAATCTACGGTGAGGCTTGGACTGTCGCATCAGGAAGGGGCTTTGAGGCTCATCCCCCGTTTTCTCAGGTGGCAGCTGAGCCCCACTGAGAGAAAGGCCACAGAGTAGATGGTACCCAAGGCCAATGTGGGGTCCAGTCACCCCAACCTCTGTTGTCACACCCACCCTCTGGGTCATGGCCATGAAGTTGTGTTTCTTAAAAAGTATCCTTTTGGTTGCAAGGAGCCATGACTTGCTCAGAGCACTTGTATTCATTTCCGTAGCAAATCGCCACAAACTGGGTAGTTTAAAACAAGACAAATTTATTCTGTCTCAGTTTAGGAGGCCAGAAGTCTGAAATCAGGGTGCGGGAAGGGTTGGTTCCTTCCAGAAACTCTGAAGGAGAATCTGTTCCCTGCCTCTCTTCTGTCTTCTCTTCTGGCACCTGCTGGTACCCCCTGGTGAGCCGGGGCTCACTGGCCCATCACCCCATCTCGGCCTCCACCTTCTCCTGACTTCTCTGTGTCTCTAGTGTTCTTTTCTGCCCCTTGGAAAGACATCCTCAATGTGTCATCTCAGTCCCTTCCTACGTCTGCAAAGACCCTATTACCAAGTGAGGTCGCTGCCACAGAGTTAGGGTTAGGACGCCACTGCCTTAGGAGGAGCTCATGGCAAGGCTGTGGGACAGGGGCAGCACTGGGGAGCGGGCTGGGGGCTGTGCTCACTCACTCAGCTTGTCTCGTGGGAACCTCGCTCTCTCTGAGCGTCCCTGAGTCCACGTGGCAGGTCTGCTCCTCTGTCTTCTCATGGCCAACGAGCCTCTCCGTTCCCTCCCATCCTTCTTCCTCCTGTTTCCTGGTCCTTGGACCTTGTCCTGACTCCTCGTGGTTCCATGTCCGCTCTTCTGGCCTCAGGCTGAGCAACTTCTCTGCCCCAGCATCTGCTCCTAATTGCTTCCTCTTGTGCCTTTTCCCAGTGGGACCCCGAGGGGGGAAATCCTGTTGGCTGTGCCCATCTTCCACATCAGCAGAGGGGACACCGGCCAGGCCGGCCTGCTGACTGGTTGTCCCAGGCAGTGTGCTCACTGTTGGGCCGGTGGGAAGAGGGGCTGTGGTCCCGGGCATTGCCACCACTGTGGTCTGCCCCAGAAGGGTCAGGGTTGGGGCAGGCACGAGGTGGAGGGAAGGATGAGCACAAGAGTGCAGAGTGGCTATGTGCTCGTGCAGGAGAATTTCAGGGGACTGGGGTCCACAACATGGGGTGGTCAAATTGTCAGTTATGTGACACGTGTTTTTACTCCAGTCTGAGGGAGCGAGAAATAGATAATAGGAACCTGAGAAAAGTAACCCCGTGAGAATATTTGTGCATCAGTCAGGACCTTATTCACTCCTTAGATTCAGAGCAGTGACTTCCAGGGGTGCCACGATGCTAGGACTATCCAAGAAAGAGGGAGCCCCAGTCCCTGCACTGTAGCCCTCATTAGGCAGAAAGGGATGTCTGTGATTGAGGAAGGGCTCTCCAGCCTCTCCCCCGATGCCCAACAGTTATCTACTCTTCATTTCTTGACTCCCGGGTCTTCTTTGGGCCTTCCTGGAGCCCCTGTGTTAGCTCAGTGCCTGGGCGGCTGGGCAGCCGTGAGGCCTTCTTCTCACCTGCTCAAACAGTCCTATCTCTGTCTGCCAGAGACGCCGTCCCGGGGAATATCGTGTCCCCGTGCTATGGGCTTAAGACAGCAAATCCGTGCTGGCGTAAATGTAAAAGTCATTACCATTCTCCTCAAGTATATGTTAATGACACCACGGAATAGTGATAATTAGATGAAGCATCATTTCACACCATCACCAGTGTGCTTTACATTTATTTATCGTCATTTCTTTCTCCAAAGTCAGCAAAATGGAGATGGTACAATATCCCAAAGCATCTGATGAGAGGAGTTTCCCGCGACTGTTAATTACTGCCTTATGAGCCCGTCATTCCTGACATTCACCTCCAGCCCCTCTGGGGATCTAAGGAAAACACGCTCTCCTGCCCATCTCCTCTGTCTCTTTCCATCCCAGGACCTGTCTGACGCTGGCCTGTGCCCTCAGCACAGCCACTAAGGGTGACCGTATTAGCCTGCTCGGGCTACGGGGGCAAAGTACCACAGACCCTGGGGCCTAAGCAACAGAGATTGGTTTTCCCTCGGTTCTGGAAGCTGGATATCCAAAATCAAGGAGTGGGGGTTGGGGCCTCTCACCCTGGGACTGCAGATGGCCGTCCACTCCCTGTGTCCTCACAGGGTTGTCCCTCTGTGCATGCCTGTGTCCTGATCTCCTCTTACAAGCACACCAGTCCTACTGGATACTCACCCATATGACCTCATTTTACCCTAATTACCTCTTTATTTTTTTAAATAAATTTCTTTCAGATTTATGTATTTTAGAGAGAGAGAGTAAGCGTCTGCATGCATGAGCAGGGGGAGGGACAGAGGGAGGGAGAGAGAGACTGTCAAGCTGAGAACGGAGCTGGACACGGAGCTGGACACGGAGCTCGATCTCAGGACCCTGCGATCATGACCTGAGCCAAAATCGAGAGCTGGCTGCTTAACTGACTGAGCCCCCCAGGAGCCCCCCAGTCACCTCTGTAAAGACACTGTCTCCAATATAGTCACACTGTGGCACTGGGGATTAGAACTTCAACATAGGAATTTGCGAGGACACAGTTCAGCCCATAACACACATGGAGTTCCCATGGGCCCTGTGGCAGCCTTTTCTGAGCAAGTGGGATTCTCTCTGAGCTGCTTCTTTCTGGGGGCGCTACACTTCCCAGCTGAGTCCATCGGCCCCCACCTGATTGTTTATCGCACCCCCTTTCATCTCAAAAGCATTTTGTTTGGGCAGGACATCACACGGTCCCACCTCTGGGTGGAGGTGGGCATATTCCTGCGTGGGGAGAATCGCATGGTCCATAGGCAGCTTTTCCAGCAGCAGAGGCCGGTGCAGTGGGGCGGTGAGGCTGGCAAGCATCCATGCTTTGCGTCAGGCCCTGGCTGGGCACTAGATTTATTTTTTCATAATCTGAAAAATGGACCATTGTCTGCCCGGCACGATACTCAGTCTTTCTATGCACGTCCTTTTATTATCTGCACGGTGATCCCGTAGAAGATGGACTATCATTATCCCCAGGTGGTGTTTTTTGGATGTGGAACTTGAATTCAGAGGGGTTCAGTAACGTGGTCAATGTTACACAGCAAGTAACTGGTACAGTGGGATTTAAACCCAGGTCCTTTTGATTCTAAAGCCCATGCCATTCGTCACCGACTCACGAGTAACTCAGAACAAACCCCTCGTCCCATCTCGGACTATCCTGGTTTCTCTTCCTATGAAATAAAAAAAGATGACAGAATCAGGCTGGGCTGCTTGTCATGCTGGTTCTTTTTTTTTTTTTTTAAGTTTTTATTTAAGGGGCACCTAGGTGGCTCAGCCATTAAGCGTCTGCCTCTGGCTTAGGTCATGATCCCAGGGTTCTGGGATTGAGCCCCGCATCGGGCTCCCCGCTTGGCAGGAAGCCTGCTTCTCCCTCTCCCACTCCCCCTGCTTGTGTTCCCTCTCTCACTGTGTCTCTCCATGTCAAATAAATAAAATCTTTAAAAAAAAGAAATTTTTATTTAAATTCCATTTGGTTAACATACAGTGTAATGTTAATTTTAGGGGTACCATTTAGAGATTCAGCGCTTTCCTATATCACCCAGCGCTCGTCACAAGTGCCCTCCTTCGTCCCCATCCCCTAATTCCGCCCCCCTTGGTGACCATTAGTAGTTAAGAGTCTGTTTCTTAGTTTGCCTCTCTCTCTCTCTTTTCCCTTTGCTCCAGTATATGTTGGTTCTTGTTTTTGTTTCTCGGGGCTTCCATAACAAAGCACCACAAAGCCAGTGGCTTAACCAATGGGAATTCATTGTCTCACGTTTCTGGAGGCCAGAGTCTGAAATCCATGTGATGTGTCCTGTTGGGAGGGTGGATTCCTCCTGAGGCCGCAGGGAGGATGCCTCCTAGGCTTCTCTCCTAGTCCTCCTGGCCTTGGGCATTTCTGGGCTAGTCTGCCACCTTCTCTCCGTGCCCTCACCTCATCTTTTTTCTGTGTGTGTCTTTCTCTGTGTCTAAGTTTCCCCTTTTAACAAGGACATCAGTCATGTTGGAATAAGGCCTAATGATCTCATCTTAACTTGATGATCTGCTGACTCTATTTCCAGATAAGGTCACGATCACAGGTACTGGGTATTAGAACTTCCACGTCTTTTGGGGGATGCAGGGGAGCCCGTAACAGCACTGAAGTGAGAAGCACGTACATCTCCACGTTCAAGTCAGCAGTGGTGAGCCATGTGCCTTCTGGGCCTTTCAGCCAAAGTCGAGCAGGCCCGCTCCTGGGCAGGACCTTTGTAGGCAGGCGGATCTTCTGGTTGGAGGGAAGCAATGTGGTATCTCAGTGTCGCTTGCCCTGGAGCCTGACTCGGGGGTGGGGGACACCTTTCCAAGCGTCTCCCCCATGGATCCTTCAGAAGCTCCTCCCCCTTGGCTGGACCTGTGACCCAGTGCAGCCACCTGGGGAGGGGTGCTCTCTCCTGTGTGCTCCCTGAGCACCCACTGCCCTAGCGCCCCCCCCATCTCTCCACACTGAGTGTAGCTGGGCACAAGGAGCTCTGGGCCCACGCTTGGCCTGGGGC
>NC_048228.1:5093467-5112351 GCF_002007445.2 Ailuropoda melanoleuca
GGCTGGGAGACCTGACCATCTCTGCGACCATAGTCACCAGCCACACCACCGAGGCGGGTCTTACATCCCTTTCTTCTTTTCTTTTTAATTGTTCTCTTCTTCCCTCCCTTCTCCCTTCCTTCCTCCGGTGGTTCTCCCTTTGCTCCGCCTCCCCGCTCCCTCGCTGGCAGGGGTTAGCACAGGTTAGAGCCAAGGAGACGTGAATTTGAACGCCAGCTCTGCAGCCTCTTGACTTGGCTTCCTTGGGCCAGTTGCTTAACACCCCCATCCCTGGGTTTCCACACCTGATAAATGGGAGCAACAATAAGAAATCTGGCCTGCTGGACTTTCTGGAAGGTTCGATGGAAAACACCTTGCTCAGGAAACATGAACGTTATTATTTAGAAGTCGCTTCATGAGGCATCTGTATGCCACCTCCCTTTGTGGCTGCTCTTGATGGCCACCCCCAGAGCCACACTCCGTTTGGATGACAGTGGACTGTGCTCGATGCCACTGCCAAGAGACACGGCTCCTGGCTGAGCCGTGCAGAGAGCCAGCCCATCGCCCCACCTCGGAAGGACACCTCTCCTTCCCTCCCTTCCCTCAGAGGTGGCTATCACTTGAAATTCATGTGTTGCCTCCCAGGGTCTTGTGAGTTATGCTTCAGGACCTTTCTATGGGCATGTTCCCTTTAATTTGGAGAAATCCCTCGGAAGGCTTCCATTTAGTGTCTAAACAGGTTCCCCTCTCCACCCCGAAACCACGTGGAAACCATCCATCATCTTCCCGGGAAGGCTGTTCTCATCCTTGGTGCTTCTTTGGATGGTTACAAACAGGGTCTGCTGTTTTCTGGGCTGTGCTGAGGCTGTTTGTGTGCTGCGGGGATGAGGGGGTTGGTGGACTCATCCTCAGAATGAAGGTCCAAGCCCACATCTTTGGGAGGCTGATGGACACAGAAAACATCCCCTTTTCCAGGCTTCTCCACGTTGCTTTGCCAATAAAGGGGTAACCAGGATGGCTGTGGTTGCTGGTCATGGGAAACAAGACAACCCTAGTCCTGGCATTTCTGTTCTCTGCTGGAGGAAGTGGGATCTCCAGTTGCTTTTCTGAATCTGTAGCTAAAAACCTCGACTTGATAAATGAGATGTGACCTTGAAGTAAATTTGCCTATTATCTAGAAGTCATGGAAGCAGATATTAAAAATGGACTTCATTTATTTCACGAGGAGTTGGAGCATGTCAAGCTTCTCATAATTAGTAATAAACTCATCTCTGCTTGATGACTTTTTACACTGTTTGTATTTTTTATTGATGCAGTCACGCTCAGGTGGCCATCACTTAAGGCAGGCTGGGATGGGGCTGCTTACAGCGCAGAGTTTTATTTTTGCCCCAGGAGACCCCGTGGTCTCTCCACGCCCAGTGCCTCCCCTTCCCCACTTTGCCTCCGCGGCTCCTTCTTCGCCGCACTCAGACTCGCCCCTTCAGGCCTGGCTACCTCCGCGAGCTTGCAGAAATAGATCTTAGGTGCTGGATAGAAATATGCTTTCCTTCCTGCGTGTGTTAGCTAGCCCCCCTCCGGTGCCACCGTAGGCACCTGGTCAGGGGAAGCACTGCTATTTCCAGACCAAATGAGGCCTAGGGGTCTTGTTAACGGGGCTCCTTGCCACGAAATGTGTTGTTTATGGCGAGGCAGGTCACCCTGGCTTTGTCTCTTCGGTCCCGTGGTGAGAGCCTGTCTCTGACTGGCATTAACAGTTAATAAAGAGATGGCAGAGCTGCAAGCCCCAGGGACCTGGAGCCTGACGGCTTTGGCTGTAAGATCTCACCCTCCAGCAACTCAAAAGGCCCAGAGGGAAGTGGGGACTGCCCTAGAATGTTCTGGAAGGTTTGCCCTATCCACAGAGCCTGGGGTAGGCAGGCTCACCTGTGTGCAGGAGGGGTGCTCTTTGCTCCTGTTCCATCTCTACAGCCCTGTTCCCAGCTGTGGGGCCAGCTGATCCCTGTCCAGTGAGACTCTGGGGTCGGAAGATGGCCAGTCTTTTCTCTTCCCTGTGCCACGTGTGGGAGCTGTGGAAGGTCTGAGGAGGCATGCATAGTGGGAGCCACCGTGAATGCCAGGCTTCACGGAAGAGCTGGGCAGCTGTGTGGCCCCATTCCCGTGAGAGAGGAAGCAGTTGCTGGCCTCGCTGAACTGTGCTCGGAAAGAGGCTGGAGAGCCCTGCATTTCTGATGCCCCCCGGTCTTCCTCATGGGGAGCCAGCCAACCAGGATGAGATGGACTCAGGCAGCCCGTCCCTTGAGACCTGCCGCTCAGAAGCATCTTCATCCTCCTGCACGTGGCGACCCTCTCCTTGCAGCCTTTACTGCGAGCTCGTTCATTCATTCTCTCCTCTGCTCTCCTACAGCTGGTTTTTAGCTCTACTGTGGCAAGAAACATTCTTGACCATCGTCGTTTGCAGAGACAAGGTGTTCTGCAAATCCACTCGCAGTGGGCCATGCCCAAATGTGGTTTCTAGAGCTGGTTCAGGGGATGTGGTTTGTGTTCTGGGAACGTCAGCTCTGAGAGGGAAGAGGGTAGAGTGTGTGCATGACAAGCAGACAGGAGAAAACACCAGCTTTCAGAACCAGGGTCTGGATGGACGTTTTCAGGGCAGGTGTCGGTCAGCTGGAGCCTCTGTGACAAAGCACCACGGACCCAGAGCTCAATCACACGTACTTCTCCTCCCCCAGATCTGGAGGCTGCAAGCCCAAGATCATGGTGTTGGCAGGGTTGGGTCCCTCGAAGGCCGGGAGGGAGACTCTATTCTAGACCTCGCCTCAGCGTCTGGTGGTTTCCTGGCATCTTTGGCCTATAGAAGCCTCGCCCCAATCTCAGCCTTCATCTCTACACTGCACTGTCTCAGGGTGCATGTCTGTGTCCAAGTTTCCCACCTTTATAAGGACATCAGTCGTATTGGATTAGGGCCCGTCCTAATGCCCTCGTTTTAACCTGATTACATCTTAAAGACCTTATCTCCAAATAAGTTCAGATTCGAAGAACCTGGGGGTTTAGGGAATCTAACATATGAATTTTAGGAGGGATACAATTTAATCTGTAACAGCGCAAGAAGAGAAAATGCACCTTATTGACACAAGAGCTGGAACTCACCAGAGAAGCGGGTTTAGGAGGTGATACCAGTAAGGACGAGCCCGGGGGGGGCCCTGTGCTGAGGCGGTGGAGCGCATGGGGCAGAGGAGACGGGCTCCTGTAAACCGCAGCTCAAGCCTCGGGTCCACTGCTTACCAGCCTATGACCTCCATCGGGTGACATAACTTCTCCAAAGGCTCCATGTCCTGCTTGTGAAATGGGGCTAACCACCCCCTTGAAGGGCCAGTCTGAGGGCCAGTCTGGGGGCCAGCGACCTAACAGACAGAACTCTGCTGGGAGCACGGTAGATGCTCGTGGATTTTGCATGTGTTCCTCCCCCACCCCCGAGACCATACGACTCCTGAGGGGTTTCTGTCTGTTGCATTCCCCATTAGCCTCAGCCTCACTGGGCCGAGCAGTGTGCTCAGATACAAGGATCTGCAGCGAGAGAAGACGCGTGAGCTCCTGTCACGCTGGCCACCTTCTCTCCGCCAGATCTGTCCGCAGCCACTTGGCAGTCAGGGCACACCACAGCTTGGTTGAAGGGAGTTTACTGCTGAACTTAATAGGGTCGTTTTCTGCAGCACATAAATCTCTGTGCTCGGCCGAGGTTCCCGGGCGGCTGGTACCCAGCCATTGTTAATGGGACTTACCCCTGGGAAACGGGGCTGTGGGTGTTAGAGCATCGCTCTGGAGATTTCCTCCTTGGGAGGGGCTCCAGCTAATGGGGAGATTTAGTGATAAAAGCTCACTCTCTGGTCGTTGCCTTCCAACCGGGCCAAGGGGTTGGCTTCAACAGGAAAAAGGAGGACACTGTGTTTAGAATTCGTAACCCCTCATTGTAGCAAGTTGCCACCATTGGCTTGACCAAAAGGGGTGGGCAGTATCTCAGGTCAGTATCTCTGAACATAGACTCATTCATTTGTTCAACCAAACTCCCCTGAGCTCCTGGCTTGGGCCAGGCCTGTTGCCCGTACTAGGGATACAATGGTGAACAGGACAGATGTGGTGGACCCCAGCCCCACGGGACTTAGAGCCAAGCAGGGAACCTTCAGAGGAGGGTTGGGTGGTGGTCGCCTCCCCAGGGGAAGAAAAGTTTTCGTAGGGAAGCACCTTCTGGCTGATGCCTGGTGGGTAAGTCGGAGCTGACCAGGTCGAGACGGAAGTCTGCAGACCCCAAAACCCCCGAGGAACTGTGTCCACTCTCTTCAAGGACTTCTGTGATTCTCATTGTTTACTTGGTCGAAGGAACTGGAATATACAGGTCCTATGTACCCAGTCACCAAAGATGACTTTTCCACAGCTCACCTTTTTAAAAAGTCAAGGTGAATCTCATTTCATGCAATAAATATTAACCTGGAAGGTTGGGGGTACATTAAACTTTTATACATCACAATCAGTTTCTTATGCAAGAGAGGACTTGCTGCTAGTTAAAGGAGGCTGGGGTGAAAACTCCCCCTGTGGGAGCCATCCCACCCCAGTCCTCTGGGCAAGGTCCATGTATACAACCTGTCTCCGATACTCCATTCCCTTTCCTCACTTTTTGCATCTCTGACCTGATTCCCAATGCCCTGGAGCGGCCCCGTGCCTTGGCCCCTCTTTGAGGAAGAGTCCCCAGTATCCACTCAGTTCCTAAAATGCATGGGCCGTAATCCACCTGTCTAAGAAAACCAACCATGAAACTTTTCTCTCTATTTGGGCATGACTAGGTGGCCAATAGCCACACCTCTTCCCCAGTGACCCAGGCTCCTCACAGGGCCGTCCACCTGTCCCCTGCCTGCTTCATGCCCCAGTCACATGAGGTCGTAGCTTACACTTACTCTGTCTTACCAGCCTTCCTCTGATGGCCGGAGGGCATGGGTGGAGACGGTGGGCATGGGTCTTGGGGTGGAGGTGATGGCTGGAACATGACTCTTTTCGCCAACCCACCTAGACGAGGAGGGCTCCCTGTAGAGGTTGGAGCATTTTTAGGAAATGTCTTAAGGCAGACATATGCCACGTTGGAAACTCGCGGGATGTGGGCAGCGTGCGCCACGCCCTTGTCTGACCCATGGATGCAGCTCACTCATAGGACTCCTCGTGGACTTGGGCTGGGCTGGTTTTCTTACGTCCATTTTACTTGGTGATTAATGTCTTTTTTAACGTTCAGCTGCGGTGAATTCTTAATAAATTATTTTGTAACACATTGAAATCACTTTGTAAGCTTTTTGTTAACACCTTTAAGAGGCCTCCAGCTATAAAATATTACTTTATCATTTTCCTGTGCTGGACATTTGATGTAATGCTCATGTCTGGGAGGTTGTTAATAAGTAATGAATGGAGGAATGATATGGGGGGGTGACCTTTTGTAGAACATTATCTGTCAGCCAAACTTCACTTAATCCTTTCTTTCGCGCTGTCTCCTGGCTTTCAGGGTACAGTGCTTTGCAGGTCAGGTGGTTTGGTTCCTGCCTGTGTGATATTTCCACAGAATGGGTGATGCAACATTGGACGGTTGCCTTCTCCCTGGGACCCTGGGGGGATTGGGGCCCTGTGATAGCAGGTCTATTTTGGGCCCAGCCAGTGTGGGAGACAGGCGGTCTCCTGTCTGACCTCAACAGGGGCTCTCTGTGTGGGCAATGGTGACCCTGCAGCCAGCTAGCCAGGTGTGAGTGTCTTTCAAATGAGCTTCTGTAGACAGGTCCTCTGCTAAAGTTGTCCCCTCCCCAAAGGCACCGCAAGCCAGAGCATCGCAAGGACCAGGACAGCCAGGGACAGAGCCCAAGGGAGAGTCACAGAACTATAAAGTCACTGAAATTTAAAGCCAGAGAAAAACCAAAATGTTTGTCTAGCCCAGCCCCATCAGCGTGCAGAGAGGAGCTGTCGTTCAGAAAAGTCGAGGGCCTTTCCCAAAGTCGCCCACGGGTCTCAGAGTTTCCACCTGAATCCTGAACTCTGGCCTCCTTCTCCGGTGCTCTCCATGATGGGATGGCTCTAGATTTACTTCATTCATTCATACGTGTTTTCCAAGTGCCGACGACACGCGGCTGCTATGCGGCATCCTGGGGACCTCCCAAAGAGCAAGACAGACGTGGGGTCCCTGGCCTGCTGCGAGGATGCCTGGTGAACCAGGAGTGCACGGTGAGCACCGAAACTCCAGTGTGTGCTGTAGGGGGAGGGGAGGCCGCTCCGGCAGGGGACATCGGGGAGAGGGCGTGAGGAAGGGTGTCGAAGGTAAGACCTAGTAGGACGTTCTTGGCGCTATGGGAGAGGGGCGTCCTGCTGTGTCGTGCACTGAGGCTACAGAATGTCACCTGTCTGTGGTTCTCGGGTTATCCAGTGGGCACATCGCTTTTGGCATCTGCCAGAGTCCCTGGCACGAAGCAGATGCTCCGTTTGGATCTGTGGGATGAAGGAATGAGTGCGTGAGCCACCTATCAAACTGGCAGTTCCCCGATCAGTCTGGTGATGGTGGTGGTGGTGAGATCTGCCGTGCATGACCTCTGGTCTGCGTGTGGCTACGGATGGAGGACTGCGAGTCATCCCGGATGGTGACGTCCAGGACTCCAAACCGAGGGAGCAACGGTGACATCCAGCCAGCTTACTGCTGGCTTTGAGGCCGGGCCCCACAAGGACTGGCCCAGGGTAGGGGGCTGTGGTGCCCACGGGTCTCAGGGAAGGAGGCCCTTGGTGGACACTGCCTCCCACACCCTATAAGGAGGCCTGACCTCAAGCACTTGGCTGCCCCCTCCTGTGAATGAGTTTAATGGCCCAAACCTGTAACACCAATTCAGGCATCTGAAAATCACCCTAAAAATTATCTCTAGAGTTTTATTTCCTGAAATTCTGAATAGATCACATTTTATTGTTGAATGCTGAAATCTCATTACTTTCAGAAGTGCTATTACTAGGCTATTACTTGAAAGGGATTCCTCTCTCCTGTTCTGATTAAAACCTCCTGTTCATATTTAAAAAATAATTTCAGACCTTTCTATTTTTTTATGCTTCTGAAAGTCTAGATGTGCAGAGAAGCTTCTCTCCCAGGGCCTAACTCCCGGTATGGCCCCGTCTGGGTAGGTTGGCAGAGGGAAGTCCCGCAGGGGCTGGGATGCTGGACCCCCTTCTGATGCCCCTGCCTGGGGAGGATGGCACCCTTCCCCCCCCCTTGGGTGCTTCATAAAATTGTAGTCATATGCTACGATTAGACATAAGATTCTCATTGCAGTCCTGGCCCCAAAGGCGGCTCCCCTTGTCGCTGGTTTGAGCCAGCTCTGGAGTGATTTGCCAGCATGACAGTTCTGGGAAAGCTTGCCATGTACTCTGGAATTTGGCCTTTGCACTGACTGCTGAACCCAGGGGAGCTGGCTCAGCCTCCCCGAAGGAGGTCAGGCCCCTGGGCAGGGGAAGGGACGGAAAATGTTCCTCCTCTTCCTGGCACTCCCCCCCTTGCACTAAGGCATCCGGTTTCCCCGGTCTGGTCTGACTTTCTGACCCGGGGGGAGTCCTCCAGACTCCACAGGGCTCACATGCCCCCCTCATGTGCTCAGCTCGCTGCGTGTTTTTCCCGGGGCCCCTGTTTGCTGTAACTCTGGTAGACTCAGCACAGCTGCTGGCCTGCGGGGCTTGGAAAATGTTTGTCTGATAGACGGCAGACTTAGCATCGGTACCCAGAAAGCAGAGTGGGTGTGGGGAGGGATTCTTCCGAGAGGTGACCTTAGGACTTCTTTAGGGCGGAGGCCATGTTTTTGGCACATCTGGGTCTCCCAGGTCAAACGCATCCTGCCAGGTAAATGGCAGCACACCTACCTTCCTTCCTTGCTTCCTTTTGTTCTGGACTAGCTCCCCTGACCCAAACCTGGAGGTATGCTTCCCTGTGGATACAGATCCTAGCAACGCAGCCTGGGGCAGAGACCTCGTGGCCAAGTCTGCTTGGGGGTTACGGTGGAGGAAGGAAATGCCTGTCCAGGGCTGGCGAGAGCCAGGTGGGAAAGCCATCCCCTCCTCTCCAGGGGCTGCTCCTCCGAGGCCTCGGCGAGAGCTCAGAATAGCTGCGTGGCCTCCACATAGGCACTGCTCGAGTGCACACGTGGCTAGAATTCTTTTCTGGGCTCTCAGCAGATGGAATTATTTACGGCCACTAGGGCCAAGATTCCCCGGCTCCGCGGATGAGCTGCGGCAGGGAAGTCGATGTTCTCTCCCCGCAGAGAGCTGATGGGACGCTCAGCTCTACCCTCCCCAGCACCGGTCCTCAGGGCCTGGCCGTGGACACTCATGTCCCCCCAGGCAAGTCAGCCTCTGAGCACCGGCGTCTGCAGTGAAAGCATCGGAGCACGGGCTCCAGCCTCCTGTGCTGATGTGAGACCCGCCAGCCGGCTGCCCTCCCTCCCCGAGACAGACTAGGGCAGCACCCTGTTTCTGATACGACCTATCCGTCTGGGTCACTGGTTCCAGAAGCTGGTTTTCGATGGCGCTTCACGGTCATCTCACTTCTGGTGATGCAAAAACTGACCTCTGTCCTCGTCTCCAGGTCCCTTCCCTTCTCCTCACCCCCATGCCGCCTGCGTCTTCATCTCTGGGCCATTCTTTCCTCTTAAAAAAAATCCTGCTGACAGGAGCTTTCTTACTTGTCATTTTGGAGATCATCAACAAATTCTATAGAGAGGTGACCTCCATTATGAGACAGAAACGGGGAGTTGGACGGGACCCAAGCCGAGGAGCCGGAGCTCTCCTGACTGGCAAGGTGACATTGTGTGTCATATCAGCATTCATGGCCAGCGCTCTTCTCCTCGGAGAGTAATTATTTCTTTCAGAGCGAAAGGTCCAATTTGCTGTAAAGAACGGAGCCCCAGGTAAAACGGAAGAGCTAGCTCTAAGCTCCCTTGACATAAAGGGACCCGACTGCCCCCGTCCCGGCTTGGCTTCAGCCTCTATCTACATCATAATGACCGTTCCACCAGATTTATTATGTGTATTTGTACTTCCTTCCTGTCATAACACACGAGGGCAGCCACATGTTCCTCTGCTGGGGCCGACCCCGCAGCTGGGGCTGAGCGCCCGGCCGCCGCCGCGGGCTCCTCGGTCTGCCAGGCTCTGGGCAGCCCGAGATGGCACCTGCGGGGAGATGCCGGGAGGCCCGTGGCACTCTGCCCTCTGTCGCTGTTCCCCGATCCTGGGCCGGTACAAGGAGAAGAGTTGGACCACGTCTAGGGCCCTGGGTGCCAACACCGCAGTAGACCCTGTTCACGGAGGGCTCGCTCCGACCCAGACCCTCGGCAGGCCCTCGGCACTTGTCGCATTGGGTCCAGACAGCCTGCCCGCGAGGCAGCCTTCTGTGCCCATTTTATGGATGAGCTGGCAAAGCCTTTGCCGAGCCGCAGCCCCCATGAGGACAGGGGCTCCTGCTGGCTGCACTCAGGCCATCTACCTGTGGTAGCACTTGTCACATGCGCCGTCTTTGCCTTGGCGCCCAGCACCGCAGCCAGCCTGTGCAGGGGCGCGGCGCACTTCTGTTCAGTGACTGCGTGAGCACAACGTGAGATGCATTCCTACTCAGAGCTGCCCGGCTGGCCAAACACGGGCCTGGGCTGGGCCTGAGCTGCCCCACTCTAAAGCCCATGCCACGACCACTCCGTTGTCTCAACCTCCCATCACACCACGACTATCACACTGCGTTTGGACACGCCACCCCTCCACCTCCTTTATTTTTGGCTCTGTTTGGGGGGGGGTTCAATCAAAACTGACATGTTGCTCGAGATTGGAGAGTGCAGAATGTGGAGGTACAGGTACCCAAGGGGGCTCCACCAGGTCCCAGGTGGGTGAGCTTCTCCCTCCCCCTCCTCCACCCCTGTCACGGGAACCTGGAGGAGGTAGGGTGGTGTCCTCAGTGAGAAGTGTCTGGACTGGACCCTCAGCCTGGGGCCCAGGAGAGAGGGAGGACCCATTTGTCATGCTGGTCTTGGCTGGTGTCTAAGCACAGCTGATCCGAGCCCTGTGCACAAGGCTGCTTGGCTGGCGAGAGCCAGGACAGAGTTGAGACTTGAACTTGGAACTCCTAATTGGTGATCTTCCCACTAGACCCCAGTGTCCATGTGTGGGAATTCAGGGGACAGCTGGAAGACCATGCTCACTTCTGACCCCACCTGCAGAACTGGAGGGGGGCCTGAGTCCACCCTAGCTTCTGACACCACCCACAAGTTGTCCTCACTCTTATATCGTTGCCCCTGTCCCTCCCGGGCTCCCAGCAGCCACGGCCCCCACCCAGCCTCCGCGGGGGCAGCAGGGACTGGTCTACAAGGACTGCGTCGTGCTCCTCACTTCTGGCTGCAGCAGCAACTTTATTTGATTTGATGTATATGAAAGAAATAAAACTCAGAAGCCAATTGACTTAAACATGGAACAAAGGCAGCTTGGTTATTATGGTGTATGCTAAATTTTAATGGCATTTAGAAAGCGTTTTGTGGGGTAGAAAATAGAAGCAAACCCATCAAACCTCAACTATGTTCCATGTTTTATAGCGCAGAACATTTTTCTGCTACAATCCAAAGACTTTAAAATGTAATAAGGTACATTTGAACCCAAGGGTTTTAAAATATACGTAAGAAACATGCATATCCAGAAATGGAGTAAAATAATCCATTATGATCCAGGTCGTATTCGAGGGAAGACACATTACTGGAAACGCTTTTAACATTTCATGTCCCCCAGACTGTTATTTATTGACACGTGTTACTGTGCCGGGATTAACATATTGCCAAGTGAGAAAGCAAAGCATGGCTGGGGAGGGGCTTTCACACTCGACGTTGCTGGGCTCTTTGCTGTTTATGAATGTGTTTGCTCATATGTGTTTAAGATCACATGGCACATGAATTATTGTATCAATAGAGAAATTATGCCAATTTTCCATTCTTACATTTCATCAAAAATTACTCTGACTCTTTGGCGCGTCTTCCACACGTGTCATCCACACCACCGCTCCATTCTCCTCGCTCCAGGTGCTGGGGTCCTGGGCTCTGTGTGTGTCACTGCCCCGTCTTTTCACGTCTCCTGGTCACCCTCACCACACCCCCTCTGTTGTTTCTGTGGGTGAAAAAGTCTCCAGAATTCTCTAGGAACCGGCCCTGCCTCTGTTGGATCACCTGCAGAAATCTGCTCGCGTCTTAAACGCCACTTGAAATCCGAATCTGTTTCCGTGATCTTCACGTCTGGGGGCCGAAAAAGCCTGGACACCCTCTGGTTCCACAGGTCTCCCCCGGGGAGTGGTTTTGTCCCCCACGGACATCCGGCAATGCCTGGAGACATTTTTGGTTGTCATGCCCGGGGTCAGGGTGCATCTGAGATGTAGGAAGCCTTTGTGTCTTCTTCAGTCACACCACCGGCCAGTGGTGGAGACCCGCAAGACCCCCTGGAGTCCACCCGTTTCTTTGTATACCTTTGACCAGACCTCAGCTGCCAACCCGGGGAAGGCCTGTCTGCTGAGGGCGCCCTGCTCTGGACTGTGCCCGAAGTGTCTGCTGGTGGTGGTGTGGTTAGTTCCCACAGCATCAAGAGTCCCAGGCCCACCGGGGCCAAGGCTGCAGAGGGTGGCCACTCTCCTATCTTAAATCCCTCCCAGTCTCCCTGCATCTTTAAGCACGGCTGGGCCCATTCTTGCCCTGGGCGGGCCTTTCCCTGCTTCACTAGCTGCTGTCCGCCTGTAATACTGGTGAGGCCACTGCAGGCTCCCAGCGGGGACAATAGACCTGCTTGATGTCAAGCAATACAAATCCCGGTGAGACCAAAAACTCATTCTAAGACTAAAGATGCTGATTTTGGGGGGGTGAAGATTCCCGCTGGTGTGTTTATGGTATTCTGTTGTGTTTGATGTTATGTTGTTAGCATTTGATTTCTGCTTCAAAAGACAGCAAACATCCAGAAGTCTACCTCCTAGCCCACCGTCTAGGAGCGGGGGCCCCTCTGTACTGGTCGGGCTCTGTGGCAGGCTCATTCCTGAGGGGCTGGAGAGGTAACAGGCACGTGACTTGGTGTCCCCGGGGCTGGAACCCTCCCCTGCGCGGGTGGAAGAGTGTGGCATCCAGACCCAGCCAGGGCCCAGCAGAGCAGAGGAGCCAAGAGACAGCAGGAAACCCAAAACAACCATCTCCTGCTTCCAGACAACTTTGCTTCTTTGCCTTGTGGGGAAACTTATAAATTATTTGGAGAGCAATATTAGTCTTTTTGCTTCTGAAAAAGGTTCTGCATCTTTAATAGAGCCTGGTTTTGAAACATAACTCACAGAGTTGTACAAATACCCCATCAATAGTGCGGTGGCTCATTTCATTGTTCTCAGCGCATGGAATCTTCATTATTTGCACTGCTGATAAAAGGCAGCATTTTCAGCAGATCTGCACTACTCCATTTAGCGGAGAACAATGATTTATTCCTCCCTCACTATTGGACATCCTCAATTTCCTTGGGTAATAAAGAACGCTCGCACGGATGGGATGAACGGGGACAGCCGGCAGCTCGAGCCGGGCAAAGGCAAGAAGAGTCGGCAGGGGTCCTGACCGGTGACCCTGCCGAGGAAGAAGCCTCCGGAGTCTGCCTCCTGGCCCGCGCCGGCAGCAGTGGCCTCCAGTGGCAGCCCAGAGTTAGCACGTGTCATTGACAAATTGCCAGGAAGCAGCCGGGTCCCCGATGGAAAACCGCCCATCTCAGCACTGACAGCCCGAACCGCTCCTTCCTCCGCAGAGATGAGCGTCTGGCGGAGCCTTTATCTGAGACCACAACTCGGGGCGGCACAAAGTTGTGACTGTGTGTGCATTGCCTTGCATTGTTTTCTCCATATTAGAACATTCACAGCCTGCTGAGGATGGGGAAATCAGAGTAATAGCCTCAAACCGGAAATGGAGGAACTTTCCCATTCTGCACAAAGGGGAGTGTTGCGTTCCCCGGGCACGCAGGAAGAGAGCCTGCCGCTAGGCAGGGGGGGCAAGTAGGGAGAGGAGGAGCAGGCCTATGGACAATGACAAAAAGGTCCCGAGTAGCTGCTTCTCCTGAACACAGACGCAATTTGCCGCATCTCAGCCTCGCTTGGGTGGAGGGGAAGAAGTTTCGAGACATCTTTTGGCATTCCCTGGAACACAGTAATGGCTCTGGAGACTTGCACGTACTGGTGCAACAGCTGCTAGATGAACCTTTAGAAGTAGCTGGATGGCAGGGAAGGGAGCGATGGGTACACATGCTCACTAGAAGCCAGGGTGATCCAGACTTCTAAGAGGGGAAGGGAGGCCTCTGGACCCAGGCACTAGGCCAATGTTCATGCTAAAATAACTGGCAGGTAGCTACAGCCTGGCCAGGTGGGCTGGAGATAGAGCGATGCTTGCTGGAGCTGTGTGTTACCGGAACATTCTGGAAGCAGGTGACTAAGGAGTTTGTGGCCTGAGTCATTTCCACTGGGGCACCAAGAAAGCCAAGATGACCTCTGTGAGAAAGGCACTCAGCCCGGTCCCGGACCACCCCACACCACCGGCCACACCCCCTGACTGCAGCGGGACACTTGGGTCACCTTACCCAGAGGAAGCAACATCCTGTTTCAAAGACTAATTGCTGCTGTGGCAACCTGGCCTTGACTCCCTGGTAGCCACTGAGGGTCTGAGGCAGACACACATAGCAAGTGTGTTGGCGGAGAAAGGAAGAGTGCCCACCGCGGACCAGTGCTAGTGGGGACAGGTGAGGTGTTCAGCCATCATGACGCATCTCCCCTCCCCAAGCAGCTGTGGGCTGGGCCTTTTCCCTGAGCAGGACTGGCCCTGTGTCACCGGCCTGGACCCTCCTAAATACCAGGGACCCCATCCCAGGCCAGACGCATGAGACACAGGTTTGTTTGTGAATTTGTGAATCAGGCGTTTCCCACCATCGCGGCCTTTCCACTGATTAATGCAAATAAAGAAGCATATGGAGTCAGCTGTAAGCCCCCCCACCCCTTGTTGGCAAAGACAGGAGCATCCAGGTGTCGCAGGAAGGGGCGCCTGGGGTGACAGAATGGGGCGGGCAAAGACAGACCACCTCCTGCCATCCCACGTGGGCCCTTCCTGCGGGGAGGAGCCCTACTGAGGGGCCCCCCAGCTGCCTCCCCTCCTTGCCTGCCTTGGGCTGGGGGCTCCTAAGTCCTCAGCTTTTGTAACACTAATCGGGAGGTCGAATAAATATTTCAAGGTCGCCCAAGGTCTCCCCTGGGTCTTATTTATTTCCAGCATCCTGGCCACCTTGGTCTAGAAATGTTTCAGATTGCCGAAGTATGAAAAGTAAGACCGCAGCTCTTTATTTATTTATGAATTTATTTATTTTTGCTCCTCACACCACCTGGCTGGGTGTGGGCGTAACTGGACAGCAAGTGGCTCTGCTCCGGCCGGTCCCGTGCTTGTCTGCCGTTGACGGCTGCCTGCCTGCTTGGGGGCATAGAAACCCGGCATTGCATTCAGGCCTCACCTTCTAGAAGGAGGCTAGCTGGCACCAGGGGACTCAGGAGGAAAATGCGCTGCCCGAGCCTGAGCTGGGGCGTGCTGTTGTCTTGGTGACCCTGGCCCAGAACCTGGAACTAGTCTACAAAAACATGTCTCGTAGAGGCAGGCAGCATGCCCAAGTTACCTGGTCCTTCTGTGCCAGTAAACTCAGGGGGGCCTCTCCTTCTCGATGATACTGCCCTCCTAAGAGGTAGCTTACCTGCTTTATAGTACAGGCCAGTGGAGGAAAATGTTGTAGCCCCAGGGCAGGTACCTGGGGTCTCATGGGATTAGGACTGGACAAGAGGTTCTTCTGAGGCTAAACACCCTCTGTGGTCTGGACCTGGGACTCTTCTTGTCCCAAGATGGGAGCCAGTGCACTGTGTGCCTGATGTTGGTTACCATTTGCCCCCTCCCCTGCCCACAGGCGCAAAACCACCCCTCCAATGGGGGCTGCTCTGCAGGGCTGCCTTACCCTGAGCCCACATCGGAAGGCTCTTGTGAATGAGATCGCAGATTGGGTGGCATATCTGGGTCAGTCTGGAGGTTCTGGCCCCTGCTGCGTGGCCATTCTGAAAAGGACTCAGCTGGGATAGAACAGCTGCCCATAAGCCCCCACCCCAACCCCAGCACATGGAGAGCACTGGAGTGACAGGGTCACAAGGCAGTGTGAGCCGTCCTGGCTCGTTCACCTCTCCTCTCTATACCCACTACCCCAGGAGAGATCCAAAAAACTCCAAGAGTTCATTCATTTGGCAAATTTGTCAGGACTTAAAAAGTGCAAGGCATTGGGGAGATAGCAATTAACAAACCCTCATGATGGAGAGAGAGACAAATAACAAATGTGTAAGGGCAGTATGTAGATTAATCAGTGAAAGTCCAGTACAGAGGGGACTTTAGGCACGGCCTGATCAAGGTTCTGGCCCTGTTTGTCTGTGATGCATTCCATGCTTGGGTTTTTCCAATCCTCACTTGGCTTCCCTTGTGTTAATAAAATGGGTGTAGGCATTCAAGCCTCACAGACACATCACCTACCGTCCAAAACAAGACAGAACCTCTCTTTCCCAACCATCGAACAAAAAAGTCTTGAACTTCGCTCTGATTGGATCAGTTTAGGTCATCACCCAATCTCTTTGGCTGAGAGGATACAATTAGTTTAGACTATGGGTTGACAAACCCCAGCCTGTGGACCAAATCCAGCCTGCTTCTGTTTTTGTAAATAAAGTTTTATTGCAACATGGCCCATTTGTTTACATATTGTGCACAACTGCAGAATCAAGAAGGTGAACAGAAATTTTATTGCCTACAATGCCAAAATATGTGCTAACTGACCTTTTACAGAAAAAGTTTGCCAACCCTTGGCTTACACACACATTGGAAGTGGGTACTAGAGGAAATCCCCTCAACTTTTATGAGTGTGACATAACAGGGCAGGGGAGGGAATAAATGCTGGGAAGGCATTCGGTCCATGTTAGCACCTCCTATTCATTGATTCCTTCAGCAGATGAAGCCCGGTCAACTTAGGTGGGACTAATGCCCCCTGCCCTGCCAGAGAGAGCCTGATTCGGAGAAGGAGAGCAAAGCCACGTTAAATAGTTAGAACAGCCGGAAGCTGGAAGCAACCCAAATGTCCCTCAGCTGCAGAATAGATACACAGACGTGGCACCTCCAGGGAGTGGAATACTGTTCACTCGTAGAGGGAGACGAGGCACTGACCAGAGCTGCGACATGGATGGGCCTTAGAAGCTCGACCCTGCGTGAGAGAAGGGTCACGTTGTGTAGTTCCCTATCTGTGAACTATCCAGAACAGATCAATCCACAAGACAGCATGCAGACTGGAGGTCGGCAGGGGCTGGCAGGGAGGGGACACGGGGAGCAACCTCTTCATAGGTGGGTACGGGGTTTCCTTTTGGGGTGATCAGCATGTTCTGAAATTAGTGGTGACGCTTCACCATACCTGCTGATGCCCCTGAGTTGTGCATTCAAAATGGTGAGTTTTATGCTGCGTGGATTTGATCTCGATTGAGAGAGATCAGAGCCCGCGTCCGCGCTAAACTGCACGGGAAGGCTCGTGGGCTCCAGAGGTGTTCAGAGGAGGAGCCTTAGGGCCAAGGCCTGGTTTCCTGGAAGAACTTTATTCCCCGCTTTTCCCCGGTTCATGTGTCCCACAGGCTCCCCGGCGGCCCCACGCTCTCTGCCGCACAGAGGGGCTCTGACAGAGGTTTGCATGCCTTGGGGGGCACCACAGGCGCCCCCTCACCTGGCTCTCTTTAGCACCCTGGTGGTGAAATGCCACATTGCATGACAGACTCTATAAATTTGCCTGCAGCTTTGGCATTTATGTTTGCCACCTTTGTAAAAATATTATTTCCCATTGCTACCCGGGTTTTATAATGTCAATATACCAAGATCTACCTCTCAGTATTACATTTTATACACAGTGCCGCTTTCTTTATACCCTAGAGCACATGTGTTTTTCTAACTTGGCTTTCAAAAATAGTTGGTTTTCAAAGAGATGTCATGGGAGACTTGCTGTTGGCAGTGAAGTAAGGGTTTTTTGTTTTTTTGTTTTTTATTGTGGTCTGGAGCAAAATACATGATGGAATCCTTAATTGAAATTCACCTTTAACATTCAAGTTATATTTTTATTACAATTTGAAATCCATCGTGAGGGATCATTATCTGCAGGGATTCCTTTCCTTCGGGAACGTTTCTTCCTTCGTGTAATTTAAATCCAGGGAGCCCAGAACAAACAGCAGAGTCTCGTATTTCGAGCTGGTGGCAGAGAGGGCTGCGGGTGTCGTGCCCAGGAAACATAAAACAAAGTGCCATCTCTGTGGATCTTCTCGTTGGTTCTTGTGGGGGCATTCTGGGGCGCTCTGGGGCCTCTCCGCCGGCAGAATGCCCCAGAGGCAAGGGCAGTGGCCGCCTGGACCGGCAGGCAGGATTGAAAGGGGATTGAACTTCTTACTCTGTGCCTCCAGAGTGACTCCTCACTTTGATCTTTCAGTCCGCCCCACTGCCTCTCCACACCTCCTCTTCCTTGTGTTTTCATTTCTCAAACCCACACCTTCTGGGAGCCAAAAAGGCCTATCCACGTCTTTGCGCCCCTGTTCAGTAGCACGGATGTAGTGAGGCCTCGGCCGGGCAGCAATAGGACTGCCAAAGTGAGCACGGTGGAGGGGTGATTCTTCATCAGCAATCACCACTTCGGGAAATACAATGGCAACTTAATTAATCGCCCAATGCCAGCACTCAGGACAGTCTGCAAGAGCTTCTGTAGAATTGGAGGAAATTATTACAAATTGTGCATTCAACTCTTAGGATGAATACCAGAATCCAGACATCATATGTTTCGACATGTCTATTATTTATATGCAAATGTGGCTCTTGCTCAAGGATTTCCCAAGAGACCCCTGGCTTAGTTTTTCTGCAAGCTCAGAAAGTGACTGTCCATCAGCCTGGCGTGTCCCTCTCCTTCGATGTCCTCAAAAATGTTGTCTGGTTAGATCACATTTCACTGCTTCTGGCTACCCTTGCACTGGGGCTACTGNCCTGCAAGCTCAGAGACTGTCCATCAGCCTGGCGTGTCCCTCTCCTTGGATGTCCTCAAAAATGTTGTCTGGTTAGATCACATTTCACTGCTTCTGGCTACCCTTGCACTGGGGCTACTGAGTTGAAAAAATGCTGCCACTTTATAGCCGAATTCCATGGTGCCTCAGTAAGACTCTGACATGCATACGTGCTTGGTACAAATAGTTTGAAGACTTTCTGGAGACAAAATAACAGTCTTCTTTTCCTGCCAAGCAGGGGTGGGCACTCTGGGCTTTCTGGAAACAGCCTCGCCCGCACACCTAGTTGATCAGGTCGTTCTGAACTGCTAAGCAAAGCTGTCAGAGTTGCACATGTTTGCAGATAGCAGCAGCAGAAGCCACAGAACAATGAAAACAGTGGCTAGTTAGCATTTATTGAGCATTCATCGGGACCAGACACTGTGCCAAGGGCTTCATCATAACATCCTAAGGTCTTGGACGGTTGATGAAGATTAGCTGCTTTCTAAAGAAAGTGGTTAAGAAAATGTGCTCTGGTGTCAGAGAGATAACATTAGTTAGAATAGAATGCAAGTGACCCAAATCTCCAAACAGCAGTGGCTTAACTAGGATAGTTTGATTTCTCTGCCTTCTCAAAGATTGGTTAGGAGATCCAGAGCTAGCATGGAAGCTGGTAGCTGATCAGAGTCCCAGCTTCCCATAGTGCAGCATCACCATTCTCCATATGCGGTTTCTACCTCACGGCACAAGATGGCTGCTTGAGCTCAAG
>NC_048228.1:5113672-5135208 GCF_002007445.2 Ailuropoda melanoleuca
GAGGAGGAAGAGTGATGACGGGGAGGAGGGGAGGATGATGATGATGACATTGAGGAGGAGGAGGAAGAGTGATGACGGGGAGGAGGGGAGGATGATGATGATGACATTGATGATGAGGAGGAAGAGTGATGATGGGGAGGAGGGGAGGATGATGATGATGACATTGAGGAGGAGGAGGAAGAGTGATGACGGGGAGGAGGGGAGGATGATGATGATGACATTGATGATGAGGAGGAAGAGTGATGATGGGGAGGAGGGGAGGATGATGATGANTCTGCAAGCTCAGAAAGTGACTGTCCATCAGCCTGGCGTGTCCCTCTCCTTCGATGTCCTCAAAAATGTTGTCTGGTTAGATCACATTTCACTGCTTCTGGCTACCCTTGCACTGGGGCTACTGAGTTGAAAAAATGCTGCCACTTTATAGCCGAATTCCATGGTGCCTCAGTAAGACTCTGACATGCATACGTGCTTGGTACAAATAGTTTGAAGACTTTCTGGAGACGAAATAACAGTCTTCTTTTCCTGCCAAGCAGGGGTGGGCACTCTGGGCTTTCTGGAAGCAGCCTCGCCCGCACACCTAGTTGATCAGGTCGTTCTGAACTGCTAAGCAAAGCTGTCAGAGTCGCACATGTTTGCAGATAGCAGCAGCNCCTGCAAGCTCAGAGACTGTCCATCAGCCTGGCGTGTCCCTCTCCTTGGATGTCCTCAAAAATGTTGTCTGGTTAGATCACATTTCACTGCTTCTGGCTACCCTTGCACTGGGGCTACTGAGTTGAAAAAATGCTGCCACTTTATAGCCGAATTCCATGGTGCCTCAGTAAGACTCTGACATGCATACGTGCTTGGTACAAATAGTTTGAAGACTTTCTGGAGACGAAATAACAGTCTTCTTTTCCTGCCAAGCAGGGGTGGGCACTCTGGGCTTTCTGGAAACAGCCTCGCCCGCACACCTAGTTGATCAGGTCGTTCTGAACTGCTAAGCAAAGCTGTCAGAGTTGCACATGTTTGCAGATAGCAGCAGCAGAAGCCACAGAACAATGAAAACAGTGGCTAGTTAGCATTTATTGAGCATTCATCGGGACCAGACACTGTGCCAAGGGCTTCATCATAACATCCTAAGGTCTTGGACGGTTGATGAAGATTAGCTGCTTTCTAAAGAAAGTGGTTAAGAAAATGTGCTCTGGTGTCAGAGAGATAACATTAGTTAGAATAGAATGCAAGTGACCCAAATCTCCAAACAGCAGTGGCTTAACTAGGATAGTTTGATTTCTCTGCCTTCTCAAAGATTGGTTAGGAGATCCAGAGCTAGCATGGAAGCTGGTAGCTGATCAGAGTCCCAGCTTCCCATAGTGCAGCATCACCATTCTCCATATGCGGTTTCTACCTCACGGCACAAGATGGCTGCTTGAGCTCAAGCCATAGGGCCTGCATTCCAGCAGCAAAAAAGGGGAGACCAACACTCCTGCCTATATCCCATTGGCCACAACTCAGTTACAGCCACATGTAACTGCAAAAGATGCTGGGAAATATAGTCTTTCTTCTTCCACAGACCCAACTAGTACTCAAAGAAGAAGAGATTGGATAAAGGGGTGCAGAAGCATCTCTGCCATAGAGACCTAGATGCAAGCTGGTTGTTTGCCTCTGCTGAATTAGGATCTGTTTTTATCTGTAAAATCTGTAAAACCAGATACTTGATAGGCCTGTGGTAAAGGATACATGAGACAGTCACTCTACAATGTGTAGTGTAGGACCGGGACAGACAGGGCCTGGAAAATGGTGAGAGTTACCATCACTCCCAGGACAGGCACAACCCCTGGCTCCCCAGTCTGAGGCCAGGCTCCATGGCTAGGGCAATTGGTAAATTCCTATGGGGAGCTGGTAAACCAGATCATTTATTTTACACCCCCTGGCTTTCACAACTTGTCTTTACAACTTGCCACATTTGCATTCCATAATAACCCAGTGTGTAGGTGTTCTTGCCCCCACTGTAGCGAGGCTGGTCCAAGAACTTGGACCCATCACTCAGACATCAAATCCAGAAACTATATATATATATACATATCTTACATAGGAATATACATTATATATATATTATGCCATGTAATGGTGGAGTCTAAGAAATTTTGGAGGAAAATGCTTCCCTTTCTGCTGGTAGTTCATTCATTTATATAACCAGTACGTATTCACTAAGCAGTGTGCTAAGCACCGGGCATATAGTGATGAACAAACAGACCATCTCTGCGCTGGTATGGAGCTCAGTGTGCCACGGGGGTCAGAAACAAGATCATCACATCATCACAGAACAAGGGCACCCTTACTTATAAGTGGCACAGTGGAAACTGCATGATGCCTGGAGAGTGTGGGTCCCGACCCCACTTCATTGACAGACTGAGGTCTTTGCCACAGGAAATGAAGAAGGGAGGACCAAGACAGATATTGTTGTCAGAGATAAGTAGTGGGAGAAGCTCCTTTAGTCCCTAGGGCTCCTTGACAGCCTCTGAACATTCATCCATGCACGCATTCAATACAGTGTAGTATAGTGATCTGGAATGTGGACTCTGGAGACAGATTCTAACTGGTTTAAATCCTGGTTCTGTCTCTTACTAACCCATAACTAACTGCTATGTGCCTCAGTCTTCTCATTTGTAAACTGAGGGCAGATAATAGTAACCCTACTTCCTAGAGTTGTTGAGAGCATTAAAGTGAGTTCCTGTGTCTAAAGCACTTAGAAAACATACGGCACAGGGTAAGCCCTATGTGAGTGCTGGCTCAGGAGGATGGGGATGTCGGCGACGCTGCTGCTGCTGGTATTGGTAGGGGATGGTGATGTTGGCATGGTCGCGGTGAAGATGCTGATGACACCGATGAGGAGGAGGAGAGTGATGACGGGGAGGAGGGGAGGATGATGATGATGACATTGAGGAGGAGGAGGAAGAGTGATGACGGGGAGGAGGGGAGGATGATGATGATGACATTGAGGAGGAGGAGGAAGAGTGATGACGGGGAGGAGGGGAGGATGATGATGATGACATTGATGATGAGGAGGAAGAGTGATGATGGGGAGGAGGGGAGGATGATGATGATGACATTGATGAGGAGGAGGAGAGTGATGACAGGGAGGAGGGGAGGATGATGCTGATGACACCGATGAGGAGGAGGAGGAAGGGGGTGATGTGGAGGAGGGGGAGGAGGAGGAGGAAGAGTGATGACAGGGAGGAGGGGGAGGATGATGACGATGACATTGATGAGGAGGAGGAAGAGAGTGATGATGGGGAGGAGGAGAAGGATGATGATGATGAGGGGGAGGTGATGATGACATTGATAGGAGGATGGTGACAAGGATGATGAAGATGATGGTGACAGTGATGACAATGACAGTAAGGAGAAGGAGGATGGGGATGCTTATGATATGAGTGGGTTAAGCCCCCCCCCCCACATACTGGCCATTACCATCCACGCTGGGTGTGCAGAGAGGAACGAGGAGAACCTACCAGCACAGCAGGGAGTGTGCAGGTCCCGAGGGCCACTCTGGGAAGGCAGAGGGATCACGGGGAAGCTGTAGCTTCCTTTTCAGGAAGGCCTCATGGAGAGGCTTCGATGCAGGGTGTGGGCACCTGGGACAACAGATAGAAAGGTGGCCACGGCTCCATTCAGCTGGCTGAAAATGCCTCCCCCCCTCCCGACACAGTGTGGACTCGCTGCTTCTCATGGAGCTCCGGAAGTGGCTGGGGCCCTCTAGGGCTGCGGACCTCACCAGGTGCCAATGCGGAGTGCCCAGGGCCGGTGATTCCCCTACGCCCCCCACGGGGTGTGGGCACCTGGGACAACAGATAGAAAGGTGGCCACGGCTCCATTCAGCTGGCTGAAAATGCCTCCCCCCCTCCCGACACAGTGTGGACTCGCTGCTTCTCATGGAGCTCCGGAAGTGGCTGGGGCCCTCTAGGGCTGCGGACCTCACCAGGTGCCAATGCGGAGTGCCCAGGGCCGGTGATTCCCCTACGCCCCCCACGGGGCGGCCCTGCGGACACCAATGGACATGCCGACCTTAGAGAGCCTCCTCTGAATCCACGGCTAAATTTTTGGCCAATGAGTAGCTCGAATGCCTGATATTTGTTTTTATTTCATTCACAGGTAAAAGGAGTTTGTGCCCATCTAAGCAGCAAGGGCACACATTAGATAAATCAGTAAATCCTTGCCGTTTTGTCACTCTTAATTTTTTGTTAATTTAATTAGGATGGAGATAGTCCAGTCTAGGAGTGCTAAGTCACAGACCATAGAACTCTGTAAATCACTTCAGCATGTGACTGCGTATGCGGGTGGTTGTTAATCAGGAGGGGCGGGGCGGGGGCTCTGGGGATCAGCTTCTGGCAATGACCCTTCCCTCCCACCCCCCTGCACACACCTGCCTTCCTTCCCAGACTGCCGCCTCCCTTAGAGGGGCCCCAAGGAGGTCTAGCGCCCCCTGCTGTTTAGTGGGGGCAGTGCCCCCTTCTGAAGGCCATTCTGAAGACTTGAGGAGATCTGAGGCCAAGCTGCCTTTGTGTGGAGAGGGGGCTTCCTTCCCTGGGAGGCTGCGACCTTAATTTCCAACCCAGGGCCTGGTGGGACCCCCCCCTCGCCCCGCCCCGGGGCCGGGGTGTGAGGCAGGCTGGCCGAAGTCTGTTCTGTAGCCTGTCGGGACTGGGCAGCCCTTGGACATCTGCTAGTTGGCTCCTTCAGTTACGGAGAAGGTTTGCTGCAAGGTGAAGTGGCCGGTGCTGGCTCCCACGCGCCCATAGCAGCCCTGGGGTAAGAACCGGTGAGAGGCTGGTCCTACCAGCCCCCAGCCTTTTCCACACGCGGCAGAGTCCCAAACCTGTCATGGGCTCCTCATGTTGCGTCCCAAGGGGCTGGATGGAGCAGGGTGGGGCTAAATCTTTTCTGACGAAACATAGGTGGCAAGGGACGGAGGGCTCAGGGACACATCTGACTACCTCCCCAGCCACAGCGGGATTCTGTCTCCTCTCACAGGTCAGCCAGGTCTGGCAGGAGATGGGCCCAGGACTCACTGGCTTGAGCTCTGGCCGCTGGAGGCAGCCCTCCACCTGTGGGCTTCCACTGGTGAAGGAAGCCCTGCCCTCTATCCCCTGCACACCACCCCTCTCCCCCAAGTCCACTTGCTATTAGCACGTCACTAGATTTTGGCTGGACAGCAGCAAGCAGTATTTCCAGAACAAATAAAGCTGCATAGACATTGGCTTTAGTGTTTTATGTTTCAACTCGAATATGTTGATTTGGGCCCTGCTGTTTGCATAGCATCTCTGCAGGGATGTTTGGGACATTTAAATTTCCTGACCGGCCTGCAAGCACTTTAAGTGAGGGGAACCAGACAGGCTGGGGAGGGTCCTGAGAGGCCATTCTTCACTCCCCCATGAGCGAGCCAGCAGGAGATGCAAACACCGGAGGGACAGGGGCTGGTGAAGCCAGGCTAGCCTTGAGCCATTTGGAGAAGCACTCACAGGGTGCTTGGCCAGCAGTGATCGGAGCCACGGTGAGCTGACTGCACACTCACCCCACCCCGCATGGACACCATGCTCCCTGCTGTCCAAAGCAACTTTGGGGTTGCCACTCCACCCACTTACTTCCTCCAGAGCTCAGCTGGGGCCCCACCCTGCCAGGCACTCCCATCGCATCCAGCCCTCCGGCTCCAGGTGTTTCTGACCGTCCGATGGGAAATCTGGGGCTTAACTGGTGGTCCTGCTGCATCCGTGTGGTTTTGAGCTTCTTTCTGCATGCACAAAATTCATTCACTCTGAGGTGGCACCCCAGCATTGCACTGTGCCTCGCTCAGAGTTTACTCTGAAGGGCACCTCCAAAGCCTGTCTTCCCTTCCCATGGCTGTTAAAGGCAGACCCCCTTGGCAAATGCAGTTTCAATGACCATTATCAAGCAGAGACCCCAGTGCCCCCCACGATGGGCTGGGGGACTCTGCCCACTGAGAGATGATCTGTTGTCAGTAAAGCTGCATTTCAAGCCTGATTTCCATGTGGGACAAGTAGGAATTGAATCGTCCACATTTGTGCCAAGGGCATGGCTTTGAATCAAATTCCCAGACCTAAGAAGCAGAGCTCAGGAAACTCTCCTGTGTGTGTCCCAGCGATGTCCTCGGCCTCGCGAGCCACAGCCCTCACCCAGCTGAGCTGCTTAGTGCAGAGAGAGACCCGGTGTCTGAAGACCCCGACGTGGGCACTACCCTCTCTGGGAGGCGGGAGGCTGATTCACCCTGACACAATGCCAAGGGCTCCAGCCCCTATGTGTGGTTTCAGCTCTGCCCCCCGGGGAGCTTCTCCTCATCTCCTGAGGGTGGATCCCGTTCCCAGCTCCCTCCCCTCTCCTAAAGGCCCTAGAGGCGCCCTCCTGCTCCCTGAGGTCCCCCCTTCTGCCTGAGAGGAACATGCTCTTCGACAAGGGACAAACAGGGTAGGAGGCCTCCCCTGCCTGCGACTGGCCGCAAGGAGCTCAATCTGAGATGACCTCATCCCTGCCACAGTGGAAGGGGCAGCGACATTCCCCAGCACTGCACGGTGTTGAGGAGTCACGAAAAAATTGATGAAACATACAGCGATCAGTAGTGAGGCTCCTTCCTCCCCCTCCGACACTCACAGGGGCCACGGGAACGGCTCGGAGGAGGCCCTACTGCCAAGGCTAGTGGTTCTCCAGTCCTGCGGGAGTGTCTTTCCCGGGGTGCTCGGTGGTGCTGCCCATTCTCGTTGCCATGGTTTCTGTGATGCTGTTTCTTGGGTCCCTCTCCTCTTACTAAACTTTTGGTTCCCAGGCTCCTTTGCTGGCTTCTCCTGAAAGTCAAAATCCCCTAGAACCCTGCCATTGGCCTCCTGGCTTCCCAGTGTCCCTGCCTTCTGCTCCGGGCGAATCTCATCCCTTATGCATTCAGTCTCCCAGCTGGCGCATCCCCCCATGTGTGCTGTAGGCCTCTCTCATTGAATGTGCTAGATGGGAGTCTCTTCCCTGCCCTTCCGCACAACCCTGCTACCAGCACTGCCAGCACCACCAGCACAACCAAATGTCCGGCTTCTGTCCCTGCTACCATCACAGTGACATCGGTGTTTACTCAGTTCCTGAACCAGCAGGGCTCATGATCCTAGTTTCTACTTGCCCTCCACATCCCCAGTCCCACTCCTTACTAGGCTCTCGGTTCTCTCCTCCTGTCTGTTCTAGTTCAGCCCAAGCCAGGCTACGAGGTCTCTTAGCTCCACGGCTGAAGCCACCCCAGCAGCGGGCAGGCTCCCAGCTCCCCTCACCCAGCTGGGGGGCTTTCTCCTTCCGAGAGCCTGAGGCCTCATGTGCTTTTCCGCCTGCCGTAGAGCTGGAGGCACGTCCTCAACTAACACACGCAGAGAGAAAGCTGCAAAATAGATTTTAAATTGTGCATGGTATAAAAATGATAGCGGGAGATTGGACACAGATGGGTAGGAGGTTATGATGGAAAAGAATTTTGCTTAATCTTGGAATGAAAAATACTCTGATCCTGGCAGAGTCCAGTCAGAAGGAATTTCCAGCAAGATCTGTCTTCCTGCCACATTGTCTTCAACACAATTGATCTTTGCTTTTATTGCTTTTCTCCTCCCTTCTCCTCACTTGGCTTATTTTGCAGATGGTGCACGGAAAGCCCTTTCTGTTGTTGGAGCCATCCCCAGGTCTCCCCTTGCTCGGTGCTGGCCTCTCCTTCCCCTGCGGGCTGGGGAGACGTGCCTGTCTGTCTGTGGCTTGCTGACCTGGATGTACCTCAGGTTCAACCCCAGCCTTGGGCAAACTGCCATCCTAAGGATCATTTTTTTTTTTCCCCCACGGGAAATGGGGGCGTGGTGCTGCTCCCACAGGGCTGCGGGGGCACTGGCAGCAAGGGCACAGGGAAAGGCTGGCTCTCCCATTGCTGCTTCTGTAGTCCTGCCACCATGGTCACCACTGAGGGCGGAGCTGAGCACATGCCTCTGCTCAGGTTCACGCTCACGGGCTGCCACTAGACTGCTGCCGGGAGAGGAGGCTGAGACAGCTCTGTCCACGGGAAGCCAGACAGAGGGAGTGTCTCCTCGAGATGGTCCTGCAGCCTTCGGACTGCCAGCCATCGAGTGCCATCGGAAGCGCCCGGCCAGCGTGGCTCCGTGTGCACGTCCAACTTGCCTTCCTTACTAATTTCAGATGTTCGTGCAATCTGATGGGGGGTGTTTACCACCCTCTCTTCCGGGAGGGAGCATCCTGGGAGGGCTGCTGTTAGAAGGCGGACGGGCAGGTGGCCCAGCCTTGGAGCCCAGCCTTGGAGCCCAGCACCAGTTGGAGACACTGTTCTGAGGCCCTGGTGAATGGCTGGGCTTTGGGCTTCTGAGTCCAGGGGGTTTGGCCAACAGCCTGCCTCTCCCTGCCGAGCCCTGGGAGAGCTTCTGCTCCCACCGGGGCTGTGCTTCCTGGGAATGCTTTTTCTCTTTTGAGACTGGGAGTCAGGTGGAGCCGAACACGAACACTCGGGGATGCTCTCCCAACCCCCTACTGTCTCTCCTTGGCCAGTGGCTCCCCAGCTCCATCCTTCCTAGCCCCTCCCCCTGCTGTTTGCTGGTGCAGGGCTCTGCCTCCACTCCCTCCTGTAGCCCCTGCTGGGTCTCTTTGGGTTCGAGAAGTCTCAGGTGTCCAGACCTCTCACACATGCCCAGCGGGTTCCCTTAGTGCTGCTTGTAAACAGCCTGCTTCCTGACCAGACCCAGAGACGGGCAGAAAGGAGTGGCCTCCAGACCCTACCCGTCCCAGGCTTAGCAGGAAGGCAGGTGCCTGGCTCCACCAGAGCGCCTCTGGCCAAGCACAGGCCCAGCTTCTCCGCTCATTCTTTGCTTTCCGAGCCTGGGGATCTAATTCAGCACATGGGCACTTTTATTCCTACCACTATTTTAGCATCTGCACAACAACCTCCGTAAACTTACCTGTTGCCCGGCCTGCAATCTGAATGAGTGACTCCCCAGTACCGGCTGCTTCGTGCAGGGCTGATCTGGGTGCAGGAGAGGAGGCTGAGCAGAGCTGAGAGCCCAAGCACGTTCAGGGCTGACCCGTCCCACTCCTGTCCTGGTACCCGAGGACCTGGAGAAACTCGGCTGGGGCCTGGGCCTCGGGGAGCTCCCGGATTCCCATGTCTAAAGGTCAGGGGTCACCGGGTAGGATGGGAGGGTGACGCGGGCTGCTTCAGGTTATGCTTTCCCCAAGCATCCGGCGCAACGCTGGGACTTCCCGTGCTGGGGCTCACTCCAGGTGGGCACCCTAGCCCTGCACTCCAGACCAGCCTCCCCCTGGAATTCTATCTGGACCCTGGGGGGTAGATGCCATTGCCTGTATGACCTCATGTCTGTCCATGGGGCCAATACCAGCTTTGGGAAGCAGACAGACCACTGCTCCAAGAATGGCTCCCCTAGTAACCAGCCCTGGGACCCTGCCCTTGATTTTTCCTCTCTGGGCTGGTTTCACCTTGTCAAGTGGGACTGATAATAATCTCTATTCAGATACCATTTAAAAATGTGCTAGGATCTCTTTCAAGCAGGTATGGTAGGTCACCAGACATGCAAATGAGTGTCATAGAGAAGCTTATAGCTCACAGATCCCTAGGCTCAGGATGCCACACAGGGCCACATGGGGCACCAGAGTCATTCAGGAGGCGGAGGCCCGAGGAAGATGTAGGCCAAGAGCCTTTATTGTGGTCTCTGCAGGAAGGAATGGGCAAGGCAGGATATGCGGGCTTAGGATTGGCTGTTATGAATAATTCCAGTGGACTCTGCGGTGTAGGCACTGTCCCGCGCTGTCTGGTGCCTGGCCCTGGGATAAGTAGGGCAGGGGACTATATTGCTTCCTGGAGTGTAAGAGCCGGATAGAGCAAGTGCTTCTAAGTGTGGGCTCTGGATTGGATGGTTTGCCTATGAAAGGCATGCTTTCTGGTGAGTCACCGACTATCTCCAGGAGCTAGCTAGCTGGAGGAGGGGGCCGTCCCTCCCAGGTCAGGTCAGCAAGACCCCAGATGCCAGGGCATCAAGAATGCTAAAATAACAAAATACATGTAATACAGACACCCCACGTGTGGCAAGTTCCTGGCAAGTCCCCTACGGTAAGCACTCCGTACCAAAGAAAGAACGAGGGATGCCCGTGAATCCCCTCCACCCCGAAAAGAAGGACAAATCTGCCTCCTGTTTCCACGAGAGAGCAGAGAGTGGGCCTGGGCCTGGGACAGGCATCTCCACGCTCCCCAAAGTGCCCAAGCAGCGTAGCAATTTCTCTCAAGCTGGTCATTTTTGCACGCACTCATGGGACAGAGGTCACCTGTCTGTCAAAGGGTATGGGTGGTGTGTCCAGTGGCTTCCGTGGCTCTGGGGCCGTTTCCTGTGCCCAATATCTGGATGCTTCATGAGACCTTTCACGTAGAGCCCAGAGGCGTGCCTTCAGCTGACTCTTTACAGTCTCTAAGTTTTTTGTCGTCCCCTTTCTACAGATCAGGAAACTGCTGCTCAGAGAGACTTGGGTCACCTGCCCCAGGTCACGTGGCCAGGAGGTGCTGCTTGCTCTCCGGCGCTGCCGGAGGGACAATTAACACACAGTAAAATGCCCCTTTGTGCGTCGGTTCTGAGAGCCCGGGCAAAAGCATGCAGTCATGTGATCACTGCCAAAATCAAGATGCGGAACATTTGGGGCGTCAAAATGTACAATCTCCCAGTTATGAAATAAATGGGTCATGGGGGTGTCATGTGCAGCATGGTGACTGTAGTTGATAATACTGGACTGTAGGTCTGAACGCTGCTAAGAGAGTACATCTTAAATGTCCTCACCACAAGAAAAAATATTTTTCTTTGTAATTATGTACTGTGACAGATGTTAACTAGGGTTTTTAAAAAAAAGATAAAGAACATTTCCATCAGCTCAAAAAATTTCCCTGTGTTCCTTTGTAGTTGGGTCCTCTCCGCACCCCAACCCCTGGCAGCCCCAATCTGTTCTCAGTCCCTAGAGCTCTGCCCCTGCAGAACGTCCTATAAGTGGATCATACGGTACGTGACCTTTGCACCTGCCTCTTTCACTGAGCACGGTGACTGTGAGGTTCAGCCCCATCGCCACGGACATTGAACATTCATTCCGTTGTATCGGTGAGCTGTATTCTGCTGTGTAGACACACTGCAGCTCATGTAACATTCACCTGCTGGAGGACATCTGGGCCGTTACCAGTTTCAGGCTGTGATAAGGAAAGGACTCTAAACATTCACATATGGGCTTTTGTGTAAATGTGAGTTTTTATTTCTCTGGAATAAATTCCTAGGAGTGAAATTGCTGGGTCACCTGGTAAATTCGTTTCTCAGAAACAGCCGAACTGGCTTCCAGAGAGACTGCACCATTTTGCATTTCCACCAGCGATGTGCAGGAGTTCCGATTGCTCCTCGTCCTCGCCAGCATTTGATATTGTCATTTTTAGGTTCTTCTAACAGGTGTTTCATAGTATTCACTGCACTTTTAATTTGCATTTTCCTAATGACTAATGATGTTGAGCATCTTTACATATGCTTATATACCATCTGTGTATCTTCTTTGGGGGATGTCTGTTCAAATTAATATTACCTCTTTTCCACTGGGTTGTGTGTTTTCTTTTTTTTTTTTTTAAGATTTTATTTATTTATTTGACAGAGATAGAGACAGCCAGCGAGAGAGGGAACACAAGCAGGGGGAGTGGGAGAGGAAGAAGCAGGCTCATAGCGGAGGAGCCCTGATGTGGGGCTCGATCCCACAATGCCGATCACACCCTGAGCCAAAGGCAGACGCTTAACCGCTGTGCCACCCAGGCGCCCCTGGGTTGTGTGTTTTCTTATTATTTCTTATTATTGAGTTTTGAGAGGTCTTTATATATGCTAGCTACAGGTCCTTTATCATACATGAGATGTCCAAATATTTTCTCCAAGTGCATTGCCTCTCACTGTATTCTCTTAATAACATCTTTCGAAGAACAGATTTTCTTATTTTTGATGAAATGAGATTTACCAATTTGTTCTTTGGTGAACATGTCATATCTAGGTAGTCTTTGCCTAACTCAAGATCTCAAAGACTTTCTCTGCTTTTTCTAGATTTAGATTTTACATTTATGTCTGTGACCTGTCTTGCATGAATATTTGTATACGGTATGAGGCATGTATCAAAGATCTTTTTTTTTACATATGGATATCCGATTTTTCCAGCACCATTTATCGAAATGACTATCCTTTCCCTACTGAATGGCTGTTGCACTCTTGTTGAATATCGATTGACTGTGTACATCTGGTTCTATTTCTGGACTCTATTGATATCCACCCCTTTGCGAAATCTATGCCGTCTTGATTACTGTAGCTTTGTGGTAAATCTCAAAATCAGGTCGTGCAAGTCTCCCAACTTCGTCTTTCTCTTTCAAAATTGTTTTGGTGATTCTTCTTCATAGCCTTTCTGTATCAGTTTTAGAATTAGTTTATTGATTTCTCCAATGTTGATTGGAATTGCGTTGCACCTATGGCTCAGTCGGGGAGCATTAACAGCTTACCACTACTGAGCCTTCCAGTTCATGAACGTGGAACGTGCCCGTATTTGGGTCTTCTTTGATTTCTTTCACCCGTGTTTTATAATTTTTAGCATACAGATCTTACACGTATTTTATTAGATTTATTCCTAACATTCTTATACTTTTTACTGCTGCCACAAATAATACTTTTTTCCCCCATTTCCAATCGTGTATTGCTGTTATAAAGAAATGCAATTGATTTCTCCTGTTGTGGATCGAGCTGAGTTCAGGTCTTTTTGGCTCCGCAGCCAGCCCTGCGCCCTGCCCCCAGGCTGTCTCCTTGGCACCAGGAGCCGGGTCTGGGAACTGGGTTACTGGGTTATCGCCCCAGCACCTGACTCTGAGTCTCCAGCCTCTGGCTGTAGATTTTCTCTCTAACACAAGGATTGAGCCACCTGCTCTTCCATCACTCCAGCCCCCCAGGACTGTTAAAGATGAGTGACGAAGGCAGTAAGGGCCTCGGTGCACTGGCATGAATAGTTTGACATACTTGAGATCTAGTCATTTTTCTTTTTTTTTCCGATCCAGGTGTTATCATTTGCATCTTGGGGAAGGTGGATGATGTGGGTGGACGGATGAGTCAGAAGACAGCTGCTCACGCTGTGCTGGGCTCCAGCGGCCACCCACCCCCTCTCACACTGGCTCAGCAGACCTGGGGGGCTTCCCTTGTGTGTGCCCACCCCTGATCCAAGAGCACCTTCTCCCCTCACCTTTTTCTCCCACCCATCGGGGAGACCCAGGTGAGCCTTCCCTCCTTGCCTTCTGCCACAGCAGGCCATCGCTGTGCACCTGCCATTATCCCCAAGGCAGTGACCAATGGTCCCCTGTCTTCAGCGGCGTTGGTTATCCGGCCCATCCCCCACACTGTGGGCATGAGGAGGGCATCACATTCATTTCTGTGGCCTGTCACAGGGCCCATCAGTGCCCTGTGATACTGAGACACGCCATGCCTGGGGTTCCGGCTTCTTCCTCTCTTTTCCTCATGGTTTACAGTCACTTTGGGAGACACCTCTGTTGGGTTGGCAGCAAGCTCCAGCAGGCAAAGCTGGCAGAGACTCTGGCAAGAAGAGGTGGTGAGCAGAAGCTGGGGGAGGTGGGGAGCCCCACCCGACGTTACTGTTGAGACCGGAACTGAAGAAAAGTCTGGAATGCAGCACATCAGCCTCCTGTGTGGCCCCCTTCAGACAGCACCCTCGCCCAGACCCTGTCAGCAGGGTGTCTTCTTCCGCTGTGGGGCCAGAGCAGGCCAGCTGACGTCTATTCATCCTCTTTCATTCACAGAGTAGTCCCCGGTGCCGAGTAAGCACTCACAGAGTACATGGTGAATAGATGAATGAATGAATGAATGAATGACCGGGCCAACGTACCAGGCACTATGCTGGGTGTTTGGGATACTCGGATGAGTGGGAAACAGCGCTGACCCTCAATTAGCTCATGTCCTGGGGAGGGAGGCAGACACAGAAGTAAAAGAACAGTGCGGGTAAGTCTAACGATAGAGGATATGTAGGGACGGTAGAGAGGAAGCTCCCCAGAGGGCTTTCTGGAGGAGGTGACACAGACCTTCAGTGACGAGTAGCAGAGAGGGGGCCAAGTGTTAGGGGACAGGAAAGGAGGGGGAGGGCGGCTCCAGCCCGAGCATGGGAGCAGCACGCTGCTCTGGCCAAGCTAGAGAAGGACAGGTGAGCTCTGTCTGTGCCCGTCCCCTCTGTGGCCAAGGACACCCACCAGCCACATGACTGCGGGTCGGCACTGCAGGCTGGGGCGGTTAGTGGAACCTCATTGGTTGTCCACGGAAGAAATGATTGAGAGTCACATGTCTGGCCTCTTTGTTGGATGCCCGAGGCGGTTCTCAGGAACCCCCCCACACCCTCAGAGGGAGGCACTGGGTTATTTCACTTCATGGAGAGGTGGGGTGACTTCCCCAAGGTCTCTGGCTTCTCAGCAGTGGAGCCGGGCCCCTGACCAGTGTGGGGTGCCATTACTGATTGCTGCGTGCCACACGGGGCCGGCCGCTGGCATCCCTAATCTCATGTGTCCCCACGAAGCTGCAGGCCAGTGGCTTATCTGCATCTTACAGATGAGAACGCTGAAGCCTGAAAGGTTACCTGCTGTCTGCAAGGTCACAAGGTGGGATTTGTCCTCTGGGTCAGGACCCCAGAGCTCTAGTTCTTAGGTCGTTGGCCAGCCCTTTATGCTGTCAGAGAGAAAGGCCTCTGGGGGAGGGTGACTGCCCATGGTCACACATGGGACCTGCTCTGTTGAGGTGCTTCTGCCAGAACTCCTGCTGGGCCGCACCTCACCTCTGATGGTGCTCGTGTTGGCATCTCTGGTTTGGGTAACTGGAGCTCCACACCGGAAGTCCATGATGCTCTTCCTTCCCCATTCACGATGGCCTGGGGACTCTGGGTCCCTCCTCAGCCCCGGGGCATTCCACGACTGACCCCTTCTCCTGGGCTGTGGCTGCCCTGCTCCAACCACTGACCCAATCAGGCCAGATCTGACTCCAGATGTGGCTTTGACCAGCGCTGCCCCAGCCCCATGCACAGGGCATCCCAGCCTCCCCAGAGGGCTGGCCTCATTGAGTGACCCTCCCATTGCAGCTGTGTAGGCCACACTGGTGTTTGCAGAGAGGGTGTGACAAGGCCCACCCCATGGGCATCTTCTGGGCCTGGCCAGACTGTGAGTCACTCCGTACCATCCCTGGCTATCAGCAGGCCCTCCGGGCAGCCTTTCAAAAGCTGTTTGGCTGAATGAAGTGCCATTTATAATCCGAGGTCCTCAGACTCACTTTTGGATTAACTCTGGCCCCACTTGCCAAGTGGCCGTGGGCTTTGAGAACAGTCGATAAGACAAGACTGTTTCTGAGGACCGCACCCCAGCCAAGGGAGCTCCTCGCTAGGGTGTCCAGACTCCTCACTCTTGACCTGGATGGTGAGGTGAGGACATGCCAGCACGCTGCGTGCCTGGTCACCTTTGACCCGCGGATCTCTTGCCACCAGCAATGTCCAAGCCAGACCAGCGGGACAAAATGTCTTCCTGATGTTTTCGATGGAATTGTTTAAAATTAGTAATTGTCTTAGTTTCATTGCCACCCTGACAAATTGCCAAAAACCTGGTGGCCTAAAGCAACGCACATTGAATATTTTACAGACACCTGACACAGGTCTCACTGGGCCAGAATCAAGGTGTGCGCAGGGCTGCATTCCCTCACCTTCCTCAGCTCCTGGAGGTGCCAGTGTTCCTTGGCTCATGGCCCCATCTCCCGTCTTCAAAGCCAGCAGTGTTGCTTCTCTGACCCTCCTTCTGTTGTCACATGTCCCCCTGACCGCAGTCCGGGAAAGGGTCTCTGCTTTTAGAGATGCGTGCGATTACACTGGGCCCACGGATAGTCCAGAGAACCTTCCTGCCTCACAGCATTTAACCTAATCCCATCTGCAAAATCTCTTGCCAGGAAAGGCCTCATCTTCTCAGTTTCCAGAGAGGAAGACATAGACATTTTTGGATGGCCATTATTCTGCCGACCACATTACTATGGCTCAAAGAACAAGGTGTTTTTAAAAGGCATACTTGTATTAATTTCTTTTGTATTTTTCCAGCATTTGTACAAATGCACCTACACGCACACATTCCCCCCCTTTCCACCCTTTTTACCTACTTTTTTATTCACAATTACGACTTTGGCTTTGTCATTCAGTGATGTACTCCGGAAAGTGTTTCATACTATGTCAAGGGTTTCCTTGTTCTTTTCCCTTTCATTCCTTCTACTATGCATAATACTGCACAGTGGAGACGGACCATGATTTATTGTTTCCAGTAGTTTGCTCTGACACACGTTCTTGTGGGAAATAGTTCTGTGCGGTCTCTTAGCCCTTGTGCAAGTGCATCTGTAGGACACGTTCCGGAAATGGGCTCGCCGGGGCAGAGGGTACTTAGGCATTTGCAATTTTTCAGCTTCTCTTGGTTAGGCCTTATACACCCTTGCACGTCTCTGTCCCCTGTATCTGGGACAGAGAAAGGGAATGAAAGGCACCTGTCATTAGCACCTTTCTGTTTGTCCACCCATCCTCTCGAACATCTGCTTTATTAGTCTCCTCTTTGTTACCTGGTCCCTAACAGTTTACTGCTCCCTCTAGCATCATAGAGTGTTCTTTTGGACTCATTTTTTGCTTGTTGACCCGAAGTCTACCTTTTCTGATGTTGCAGTTTTGACCCCTATTTTCATTTTGTCTGTCCGCAGTGCCCCCTGTGCTCTTGTCCAACCTACAGACGCCATTACCAGTCCCATTTCTGAGCCCACCCTCGTGTTGTCGCTGCTCCCAGAAATTCCCTTCAACTTCAGTTTTCCCATGTGGATCTCGCCTTGTACTGGTGCCCCTCCAAACCCCTGCGATGGCTCCCACCCACGTTGAGCAGTTTCCATTTGTGTTTAGTGATAGCCTTTCCATGTGCCGTGGCGTTGATCACCCAGGGGTGGGTCTCCTAAGGCTGAGGCTGTCCTCCTGTGCTGCTCTGAGGTTAGCCTGCGTGAGGCTGATGAGAAACACGGACTCTTGGGTCAGAGGGCTGCCTTCTCCATGTGGTCTGCTGGGTGGAGACCTCTGTGCTCCAGGACTGTCAGGGACCCCGTGCTTAGCTTGAGCCGCAGGCTCGGTGTCCCTCCCTGGGCTCTGGCTCCCCACGGGGTCTCCCGGGAGTCTTGCTAAGGGGTCCCTGTCAGCAGCCAGGCTCAGAGACGTGTAGGCCCCCCCTCAGCGGCCAGACCCCTCCTATAAGAGAGAGCAGGCCTCCCTTCCTTTGACTGGAAAACAGTTTAAAACACATTTTGAAAAATTCAGTCCCTGCAGAACAAGGAGATTGATATAAGCAATTTCAGGTCTCTCTATAACCAAACTGGGGGATGAAGCCTCCCTAGTTAATGATCAGCATAAAATAAAGGTCTTTTTAGTATAACAGTAAGTTAACTGTTAATTTTACAGTTGAGCAGAGGTGAACTCGCATGAATATGGGGCAGCATGAAGCTTTATGCCCATGGTCCCGCCTACTCACTCAGGTGAGGGGTGCCCGTTTCTGCTGGGGCTGCTCTCTGGGGGAGAAGGACTTCCCGGGCCCTCGTGCTCACTCACCTCCTGCACATCAGTATAATGTGCCCTCCACGAAGCTTCTTCATCAGCTGGTACCATTGCCTGACGCAACAGTGAACACAGGCATCCCCGAAAGAGTAGCAGACTTGGGGTCCATGGATGGGCCGCAAAGCCTGGCTCCTCACTTGCAGTAAGCATGTGACTTATCCGTGTGGAGCCTCCGTTTCCTAATCTGTAAGTGGGGATAACAGCGCACTTTGCACGTGCGGCTTCCGTGAACAAGAGGACAGCACATAGCCCGGGGTGGCCCGAGACCCGACAAGCGTGACTCCATGTTGAATGAAGGGCTGGCGCCTCCCTGCTGTGGGGGGACGGAGGGAGCACCATTCTTACCCGGCCGCCCAGTTGTGGCCCTTGGCAGGTTTTACAGTTGCCAGTGATCTTTCTCACTCCAGTCTTCTCCCAGAACGGCACCGGGAGGTTAGGAGAGCAATCAGGACAGACGCTCCCCTGTAAGGACGAAGGGTCCTGCCTGAGTGCGGAGCTGGGGCTTCTGCAGATGCCCAGGCTTGGTGGGGCCCAGTTCTCCCCCCGGAAAGTGAATCCTGCCAATCCCAGGTTCCTTTGGATGAGATAATAGAAGGGGAACCCCAGGGAGGGGCCTATGCAGGTTCTCTGGGCATGGCCGGGAGCACGGATCAACCTTCACGGCATCGGGGCATTGGGGCCCCCGAGCCCCAGACTCAGGAAAGGAAGGAGGAGGCCCTTTGCACAGCAACTAATGAGCCGTGAGTGTTCCTGAAGGACAGCCCAGGTGGCCAGATGCCGTCACACGGGGCGATTCTCCAAGGCACACATGCGACCAGGAGTGCGAGGAGTTTTGAAGAGACTCTTGACAACGGGCGCTTAGAAGACGTCCATGAGTTGCCAGCAATGCCCTTGGCTTTGCCTTTTCCCTCTGTCTTAGGTGCTCCCATGGGCGCAACGGTCACAATCACACAGAGGAGCACATGCTGGTCTCTCGTGCTCTGGCGGCGGCCTCTCTGCCCGCCGGTGCTGGTGACCGCATGCCGCCGGCAGTCCGCTGCTGCCCAAGCACTCGGTGTAGTTATTTGGGCTTTTCAAGAAAACTCCTTGAGTTTCTGTCAGTCTTATTTCTGAGTTAGTTGTGCAGAAGCTGCCCCCTAGACAGGTGCGCTCCAACTGAGTGGGGGACGTTTGGGCTGGATTAAATCAGAGGGAGGGGGCACCTGGGTGGCTCAGTCAGTGAAGCATCTGCCTTCGGCTCAGGTCATGATTTCAGGGTCCTGGGGTTGAGCCCCACATCAGGCTCCCTGCTCAGGGGAGAGCCTGCTTCTCTCTCTGCCCCTACCCCGTTCATGCTCTCTCTTTCTCTCTCTCTCAAATAAATAGAATCTTTTAAATTAATTAGTTAATTAATTGGAGGGAGGGTCTTGTCAGCTCCATATCTCCACTTCCAACCTCTTTAAACCGAGTGCGTCCAGCCCAGCTGGGCAACGGAATGCACTTGGTGAGACCATTATTATTACGTGGTTGCTAAATACCTTTCGATGAACAAAAGACAGATTGGCTGAGTAAACCCTCCAAAGTGGATTTGGGGGGCACTGCTGTACAATCCCCTACGTGGGTTTTCAATAACCTGCCCTTACGAACACCTGTCAGCAGGCAGGGCTGCTAGGGAGGCTGACTCGGGACTTTCGGCTGCTGGGGTAGTAACCTGGGGAGACATGAACAGATGCCGTCAGAGCTGGGCTTGGGGAGACATGGGGAGTGTGATGTGTGGGCTGACGCCCAGGACTCTGGGGGCAGGGAGGCCCCAGAGGGGAGGGCGCCAAGGCTGTCTTGATGGAAGTCCTATTTTGCCTTGAGTCACCCCTGCATTCAGGACAGATGGTCATACGTCCCGGGGAAGGACCCGTCTTCATTCCCGATGCAGGGACGCCAGCAAGGAGCAGGCCAGAGACCCTGGCCCTCAAGGAAGGTCTGCAGGCCTGGTGCTCGGGCTGTGGGGCTGGTGCTCATGGGGGACACCTGTAGCCTGCTCTGTCAGTTCCCACCCTGTCCAGGAGGCCAGCTGGAGGTACAGCTTGCACTGCCCTCTGGCCCATCCGGGGTCCTGTGAAGCCAGGTGATGGCAAGTTGCCCACCCTCCTTCTGTTGTTCTGTCTTGTCCTGGCCTTTGCCCACACTGGCAGTCCTCATGCTGTGTACCCAGGGCCCCCACGGGAGCATCCCAGGAGCGCACGGGGTAGGGGAGGAGGCAGCACCTCTGCCCGGCTGGCATCTCCCCTGGGAGACAGCCCCACAGTCAGCTTCAGCGACGGGCCCGGTGGCTTATGTGCAGCCACAGACTTCTGGGCATTAATGTGTGGGTTAAGTCTGGCATGACAGGCTCCTTCTTGGCTCCCAGTCCTCTGTTACCCCCTTTCCAGGTCAGTGTCAGAACCGGAAGGGCTTAGTCACCCTCTTGGAGTTTGAAGATGGGGAAACTGAGGCCCAGAGAGTGACTCGCCCTTCGACACATACCCATTGGCAGCAGGGCCTAGGGCGGCCCCTCCCACCCCCGCGCTGCCCCGAAGCCCCTCCGCCGCAGTTCCTGAGCCTCAGTGCCTGGAGTCCAGCTGCCTTTCTCCCCCCACTGAAGCAGCAGGGGCCAGGGCCTGCCCTGGGATCCCTCTTCTTGCTCTCTCCCTAGCTCTCAGCAGACAATAATGAGGAACTCCTTCAAGGACTTACCATGACCGTGGCTTGGGAGAGGGAGCTGAGCCTAGGGAGTCTACCCTCCCAGCAGAGAGCCACAGGAGTAGGGGGCCTGCTACCTAGCAGGAAGACAGGACCTCCTACGGATGGCTTCAGCTCTGCATGTGCTGGGCATCCCCTGTGGAGAGGCAGAGGGGACTGAGGAGAACTCGGAGGGAAAGACGGGGCAGCTTGTCTGAAGGCTTCTGCCTGGGGCCTATCATCGATCTGAGACCTTATTGTCCTCCCTTGGGAAAGGCTGCCAGCCCTGTCCCCACAGCCACCAACCCCTCATCCCCTCACCCTACAGGCTGGTAGAGGACCCCGTGAGGCTGCCCTTGAGAGAAAGAAGGAGCTGGAGGACCTCACCTGCTAAGGTCTTCCCCCGGTAGAGTCCAAGTGCCTCCCGGGCCGTAGCCATGCTAAAGGCTGACTCAGTGACCATGACCTGCGCCAGGTACTGTGCTTGGCACTTCTGCTTGGCACTGACCCCGCCCAGCAAGCCCCTTGGGGAGGGACGGTGGCTGGCTCTGTGGGAAGAAACAGGCTCGGGGAGGCTAGGCACTGCCCAAGTCCACGTGCTAGTACATGACGTTGGAAGTTAAGCCTTTTTTGTCCAGGATAAGAGACACGTCATTTAGTTTTCAAATGAAAAGACATTTTTGTTCTCGGAGGGGAAACACCCAATTCCCCACCCCACTTTTCTCCCCAGGGGGCCTTAGGGAGAGGGAGTGACACCCAAGCTCTTTTGGTGTCAGACACATGAGCACATGGCATTCTGGCATTCCGAGCTTGGGGAACCTTCCCTGTCTATCCAAGGGCCCAGGCCTGGACCGGGCCATGAAGGAGGGGTCAGGTGAGTCACTGAGCAGGAAGGAGCCCCTGCCCTGGGACTGTGGGCTCAGCTGCTGCCTTGGGACGAAGAATTTTGAAGGGACAGTGACCAGAAGCTTTGTGCTTCAGCGAACAGCCGAGGACCTGGCTGGTCCTCTGTGTCTCTCTGCTCTGGCCTCCTGGAAGGAGAACAGAAAGCATACGTGACTGCTGATTTTCAAGGGAGCAGAAAATGTGGTTCTTCTGTAGGGCAGGACTGGATGAGGCCAGGA
>NC_048228.1:5135308-5179246 GCF_002007445.2 Ailuropoda melanoleuca
TTCCTGCCTCACAGCATTTAACCTAATCCCATCTGCAAAATCTCTTGCCAGGAAAGGCCTCATCTTCTCAGTTTCCAGAGAGGAAGACATAGACATTTTTGGATGGCCATTATTCTGCCGACCACATTACTATGGCTCAAAGAACAAGGTGTTTTTAAAAGGCATACTTGTATTAATTTCTTTTGTATTTTTCCAGCATTTGTACAAATGCACCTACACGCACACATTCCCCCCCTTTCCACCCTTTTTACCTACTTTTTTATTCACAATTACGACTTTGGCTTTGTCATTCAGTGATGTACTCCGGAAAGTGTTTCATACTATGTCAAGGGTTTCCTTGTTCTTTTCCCTTTCATTCCTTCTACTATGCATAATACTGCACAGTGGAGACGGACCATGATTTATTGTTTCCAGTAGTTTGCTCTGACACACGTTCTTGTGGGAAATAGTTCTGTGCGGTCTCTTAGCCCTTGTGCAAGTGCATCTGTAGGACACGTTCCGGAAATGGGCTCGCCGGGGCAGAGGGTACTTAGGCATTTGCAATTTTTCAGCTTCTCTTGGTTAGGCCTTATACACCCTTGCACGTCTCTGTCCCCTGTATCTGGGACAGAGAAAGGGAATGAAAGGCACCTGTCATTAGCACCTTTCTGTTTGTCCACCCATCCTCTCGAACATCTGCTTTATTAGTCTCCTCTTTGTTACCTGGTCCCTAACAGTTTACTGCTCCCTCTAGCATCATAGAGTGTTCTTTTGGACTCATTTTTTGCTTGTTGACCCGAAGTCTACCTTTTCTGATGTTGCAGTTTTGACCCCTATTTTCATTTTGTCTGTCCGCAGTGCCCCCTGTGCTCTTGTCCAACCTACAGACGCCATTACCAGTCCCATTTCTGAGCCCACCCTCGTGTTGTCGCTGCTCCCAGAAATTCCCTTCAACTTCAGTTTTCCCATGTGGATCTCGCCTTGTACTGGTGCCCCTCCAAACCCCTGCGATGGCTCCCACCCACGTTGAGCAGTTTCCATTTGTGTTTAGTGATAGCCTTTCCATGTGCCGTGGCGTTGATCACCCAGGGGTGGGTCTCCTAAGGCTGAGGCTGTCCTCCTGTGCTGCTCTGAGGTTAGCCTGCGTGAGGCTGATGAGAAACACGGACTCTTGGGTCAGAGGGCTGCCTTCTCCATGTGGTCTGCTGGGTGGAGACCTCTGTGCTCCAGGACTGTCAGGGACCCCGTGCTTAGCTTGAGCCGCAGGCTCGGTGTCCCTCCCTGGGCTCTGGCTCCCCACGGGGTCTCCCGGGAGTCTTGCTAAGGGGTCCCTGTCAGCAGCCAGGCTCAGAGACGTGTAGGCCCCCCCTCAGCGGCCAGACCCCTCCTATAAGAGAGAGCAGGCCTCCCTTCCTTTGACTGGAAAACAGTTTAAAACACATTTTGAAAAATTCAGTCCCTGCAGAACAAGGAGATTGATATAAGCAATTTCAGGTCTCTCTATAACCAAACTGGGGGATGAAGCCTCCCTAGTTAATGATCAGCATAAAATAAAGGTCTTTTTAGTATAACAGTAAGTTAACTGTTAATTTTACAGTTGAGCAGAGGTGAACTCGCATGAATATGGGGCAGCATGAAGCTTTATGCCCATGGTCCCGCCTACTCACTCAGGTGAGGGGTGCCCGTTTCTGCTGGGGCTGCTCTCTGGGGGAGAAGGACTTCCCGGGCCCTCGTGCTCACTCACCTCCTGCACATCAGTATAATGTGCCCTCCACGAAGCTTCTTCATCAGCTGGTACCATTGCCTGACGCAACAGTGAACACAGGCATCCCCGAAAGAGTAGCAGACTTGGGGTCCATGGATGGGCCGCAAAGCCTGGCTCCTCACTTGCAGTAAGCATGTGACTTATCCGTGTGGAGCCTCCGTTTCCTAATCTGTAAGTGGGGATAACAGCGCACTTTGCACGTGCGGCTTCCGTGAACAAGAGGACAGCACATAGCCCGGGGTGGCCCGAGACCCGACAAGCGTGACTCCATGTTGAATGAAGGGCTGGCGCCTCCCTGCTGTGGGGGGACGGAGGGAGCACCATTCTTACCCGGCCGCCCAGTTGTGGCCCTTGGCAGGTTTTACAGTTGCCAGTGATCTTTCTCACTCCAGTCTTCTCCCAGAACGGCACCGGGAGGTTAGGAGAGCAATCAGGACAGACGCTCCCCTGTAAGGACGAAGGGTCCTGCCTGAGTGCGGAGCTGGGGCTTCTGCAGATGCCCAGGCTTGGTGGGGCCCAGTTCTCCCCCCGGAAAGTGAATCCTGCCAATCCCAGGTTCCTTTGGATGAGATAATAGAAGGGGAACCCCAGGGAGGGGCCTATGCAGGTTCTCTGGGCATGGCCGGGAGCACGGATCAACCTTCACGGCATCGGGGCGTTGGGGCCCCCGAGCCCCAGACTCAGGAAAGGAAGGAGGAGGCCCTTTGCACAGCAACTAATGAGCCGTGAGTGTTCCTGAAGGACAGCCCAGGTGGCCAGATGCCGTCACACGGGGCGATTCTCCAAGGCACACATGCGACCAGGAGTGCGAGGAGTTTTGAAGAGACTCTTGACAACGGGCGCTTAGAAGACGTCCATGAGTTGCCAGCAATGCCCTTGGCTTTGCCTTTTCCCTCTGTCTTAGGTGCTCCCATGGGCGCAACGGTCACAATCACACAGAGGAGCACATGCTGGTCTCTCGTGCTCTGGCGGCGGCCTCTCTGCCCGCCGGTGCTGGTGACCGCATGCCGCCGGCAGTCCGCTGCTGCCCAAGCACTCGGTGTAGTTATTTGGGCTTTTCAAGAAAACTCCTTGAGTTTCTGTCAGTCTTATTTCTGAGTTAGTTGTGCAGAAGCTGCCCCCTAGACAGGTGCGCTCCAACTGAGTGGGGGACGTTTGGGCTGGATTAAATCAGAGGGAGGGGGCACCTGGGTGGCTCAGTCAGTGAAGCATCTGCCTTCGGCTCAGGTCATGATTTCAGGGTCCTGGGGTTGAGCCCCACATCAGGCTCCCTGCTCAGGGGAGAGCCTGCTTCTCTCTCTGCCCCTACCCCGTTCATGCTCTCTCTTTCTCTCTCTCTCAAATAAATAGAATCTTTTAAATTAATTAGTTAATTAATTGGAGGGAGGGTCTTGTCAGCTCCATATCTCCACTTCCAACCTCTTTAAACCGAGTGCGTCCAGCCCAGCTGGGCAACGGAATGCACTTGGTGAGACCATTATTATTACGTGGTTGCTAAATACCTTTCGATGAACAAAAGACAGATTGGCTGAGTAAACCCTCCAAAGTGGATTTGGGGGGCACTGCTGTACAATCCCCTACGTGGGTTTTCAATAACCTGCCCTTACGAACACCTGTCAGCAGGCAGGGCTGCTAGGGAGGCTGACTCGGGACTTTCGGCTGCTGGGGTAGTAACCTGGGGAGACATGAACAGATGCCGTCAGAGCTGGGCTTGGGGAGACATGGGGAGTGTGATGTGTGGGCTGACGCCCAGGACTCTGGGGGCAGGGAGGCCCCAGAGGGGAGGGCGCCAAGGCTGTCTTGATGGAAGTCCTATTTTGCCTTGAGTCACCCCTGCATTCAGGACAGATGGTCATACGTCCCGGGGAAGGACCCGTCTTCATTCCCGATGCAGGGACGCCAGCAAGGAGCAGGCCAGAGACCCTGGCCCTCAAGGAAGGTCTGCAGGCCTGGTGCTCGGGCTGTGGGGCTGGTGCTCATGGGGGACACCTGTAGCCTGCTCTGTCAGTTCCCACCCTGTCCAGGAGGCCAGCTGGAGGTACAGCTTGCACTGCCCTCTGGCCCATCCGGGGTCCTGTGAAGCCAGGTGATGGCAAGTTGCCCACCCTCCTTCTGTTGTTCTGTCTTGTCCTGGCCTTTGCCCACACTGGCAGTCCTCATGCTGTGTACCCAGGGCCCCCACGGGAGCATCCCAGGAGCGCACGGGGTAGGGGAGGAGGCAGCACCTCTGCCCGGCTGGCATCTCCCCTGGGAGACAGCCCCACAGTCAGCTTCAGCGACGGGCCCGGTGGCTTATGTGCAGCCACAGACTTCTGGGCATTAATGTGTGGGTTAAGTCTGGCATGACAGGCTCCTTCTTGGCTCCCAGTCCTCTGTTACCCCCTTTCCAGGTCAGTGTCAGAACCGGAAGGGCTTAGTCACCCTCTTGGAAGTTTGAAGATGGGGAAACTGAGGCCCAGAGAGTGACTCGCCCTTCGACACATACCCATTGGCAGCAGGGCCTAGGGCGGCCCCTCCCACCCCCGCGCTGCCCCGAAGCCCCTCCGCCGCAGTTCCTGAGCCTCAGTGCCTGGAGTCCAGCTGCCTTTCTCCCCCCACTGAAGCAGCAGGGGCCAGGGCCTGCCCTGGGATCCCTCTTCTTGCTCTCTCCCTAGCTCTCAGCAGACAATAATGAGGAACTCCTTCAAGGACTTACCATGACCGTGGCTTGGGAGAGGGAGCTGAGCCTAGGGAGTCTACCCTCCCAGCAGAGAGCCACAGGAGTAGGGGGCCTGCTACCTAGCAGGAAGACAGGACCTCCTACGGATGGCTTCAGCTCTGCATGTGCTGGGCATCCCCTGTGGAGAGGCAGAGGGGACTGAGGAGAACTCGGAGGGAAAGACGGGGCAGCTTGTCTGAAAGCTTCTGCCTGGGGCCTATCATCGATCTGAGACCTTACTGTCCTCCCTTGGGAAAGGCTGCCAGCCCTGTCCCCACAGCCACCAACCCCTCATCCCCTCACCCTACAGGCTGGTAGAGGACCCCGTGAGGCTGCCCTTGAGAGAAAGAAGGAGCTGGAGGACCTCACCTGCTAAGGTCTTCCCCCGGTAGAGTCCAAGTGCCTCCCGGGCCGTAGCCATGCTAAAGGCTGACTCAGTGACCATGACCTGCGCCAGGTACTGTGCTTGGCACTTCTGCTTGGCACTGACCCCGCCCAGCAAGCCCCTTGGGGAGGGACGGTGGCTGGCTCTGTGGGAAGAAACAGGCTCGGGGAGGCTAGGCACTGCCCAAGGCCACGTGCTAGTACATGACGTTGGAAGTTAAGCCTTTTTTGTCCAGGATAAGAGACACGTCATTTAGTTTTCAAATGAAAAGACATTTTTGTTCTCCGAGGGGAAACACCCAACTCCCCACCCCACTTTTCTCCCCAGGGGGCCTTAGGGAGAGGGAGTGACACCCAAGCTCTTTTGGTGTCAGACACATGAGCACATGGCATTCTGGCATTCCGAGCTTGGGGAACCTTCCCTGTCTATCCAAGGGCCCAGGCCTGGACCTGGCCATGAAGGAGGGGTCAGGTGAGTCACTGAGCAGGAAGGAGCCCCTGCCCTGGGACTGTGGGCTCAGCTGCTGCCTTGGGATGAAGAATTTTGAAGGGACAGTGACCAGAAGCTTTGTGCTTCAGCAAAGAGCCGAGGACCTGGCTGGTCCTCTGTGTCTCTCTGCTCTGGCCTTCTGGAAGGAGAACAGAAAGCACACGTGACTGCTGATTTTCAAGGGAGCAGAAAATGTGGTTCTTCTGTAGGGCAGGACTGGATGAGGCCAGGACTGAGGTTTTCTTCCATATGGACCGCCCCAGGGCCGCCGAGACAGCACGGGGAAGAAAGAGCCGAAGTCTCCAGAAGTGGCCCCTAGAAAACCCCTTGGACATGTGGCCCACCAGGGCCTGCAGCAGAGGGGGGTCACTGACAGCTGCTGAGGTAGGGTCTTGGCCACCGCAGTCCCCGGGCTCGAGCCTCTGGATGATTAAGAGCACACCGTCGGTGCAAAGTGACCCTCAGAGACAGTCCGATGGCCTTGTGTTAGGACAGGCTAACCCGCAGAGCCTGACTCAGGAGCACTTTCAGAGGTTTGATAACCCTAAAAACCAAGACCCTTTGGAGAAAAACAACAACAACCACGTCACCTAGAGAGGACGAGGAAGTCCTGGCAAATACGTAGGATCAGGGACCACAGGCTTCCGAACGCGCTTGCCTCGGCTCAGGTTGAAGAACTGACCGCCTGACCATCCTGGCATGAGGACCACTCGAGGATGCCCCCGCTGCCCACACGGCAGGGCTGGGGATACCGAGTCCTCGGGTCGTGGCTGCTTACTGTGTCAGAACATGGATGCCGTGTAAAACCCAGGGTGTTCTAGACCCAGAGCGATCCGCTGAGAGAGATTAGCTGGCTGTGTCACACACGTGGCTCGAAGGAGGATTCTCCAGGGCCCTGCGGGAGTTTTGGATCCCAGTGGGCATGGAGGGTGGGCATGTGCATGTGTACTCGGCATCTGCGTGACTTTCTGGAGAATCAGACAGATTGCATCCCCGGGTCACATTCCCGCCACGGCAAGCCCGGTTCTCTTGTGGCGGGTCTTGCTGTCTTCTGCTGGCGGGGGGCCAGAACACAGCTTCCCACTCCTTGCTGCTCATGTGACCCATGAGTTCTGGGAAGGGGCCGTGTTGGGTCCTGGGACAGCAGTTTCCGCCATTTCAAAGCCATCCTGGTCCTCTTCGCTCTGACACATAAATGGGGGTTTCCTCTATGACGCAGTGGCTGGATTGGGTCTGAGAACTGGTGCAGGGGTGTGCCTGGACCTTCTCTGCCCCAGGCCTGTTTGCTCTGCATTCAGGTCTGCTTGAGCTCCGTTCCTCGGGCAGGCACGCCTCCACTGTGCTTGGCGTCAGTGTTCTGGTCAACTGAGGCAGCTCACTGTCTTTATGGGAATCACTGGCCTTTAAGAAATTAGAATCAGATTAAATTAAAGATCTGGAGCAACACTGACTGGAAAGGGACCTTTTTTTGGTTGGTGATTCAGAAGGCCATGGCCATCCTTGATAGGAGCTGATCTCATTGGTCTATGATTAGTTACGAGAGAGAATCTTGGCCCGTTTGGGGGCTCAACAAATACAGTTGAATAAGTGAACGATTGTCCTAGAATCAAGCCAGCTTTTTGCCATGCTTTAGATCTGAAGACCTAGGCCCTTCCTCCTGCCCCAACCCCCAAACCCCTCGTTGCTCTTTGTTGTTTCTAAGCCAGTCCTGGGAGCCTTGGCTGAGGCCATGGATCACTTCTCTTGATCAGCTGCTCTGATGTGGTCTCCAGGACACCACCTTCCTGGCCTTCCTCCCACCCCTCAGGTTGCTCTTTTCAAGACCTTCCCTCCCCTACAATGATTGGTACAGTGAGTGCCCAGAGCCCACTTCCTGGTCTTCTTCCTGCTCATTGACACCCACTTCCTCTTCATCTCCTGCCCCACGACCTGGAATGCCATCTCCATACTGTTGCCTCCAAGATTTTTAACCCCCACTCGGACCTCTCCAGAACCTCACATATGGGCATCCCGCTGCTTACCACACGTCTGCATGTGGCTGTGTAATAGTAATGTCTCCCATGTCATATGTCCTGATGATGTCCCCCTCCCCAAACCCGCTCAGCTTCAGCCTTCCCGGCTTAGGCACTGGCAACCCATCCTTCTAGAGACCCAGGCCAGGCACCTTGGAGCCATCCCCGACTCCCGCTCCCCCCCGCCCTGTGCTCCCCTCTTCCCCCCATGTCAGTAAATCCTGTTGGTTCTTCACTCCCATCAGTGCCTGGGACTGAGCCACCATCTTCCTGTGCTGGGACCCGCCTCCCACCTGGTACACACGCCCCCACGCTTGCCCCTCGCATCCGTTCTCAACCCACATCCAGATGCCTCTTCAGACAGCTCACAGCCCTGCAACGGCTCCCATCCATGGGTCACTGGCGGCCTGTGTATCATAGACTCAGGGCTCGACTCCCTCCTGATCTCTCCTTGTCTGCAGGGCTCCACCCAACTGGCACCGCCCTCATTCTTGAAACACCTGCCTGGTTGTCCTCCTGCCTTGCTGGCCACCCTTCTTAGTTGCCTTGGCTTGTTTCACCAAATTATTCTTGACTTATAGATATTAGAGTGCCTTTCTGGACCTCCTCTCTGTCTACACACGCTTCCTGGGTGAGCTCACTCAGACTTGTGGTTTTCAGTGTCGTATGTAAGCTGATGACTCCCAAGCCCATACTGAGGGCCTGGGTTTCACCCCTGAAATCTAGATTCAGAAACCTACATGTGTACTCAGCCTTCGCACTAGACGCTTATGTATCCAGGCTAACGTGGTGCCCACGGGGTCCCTGCCCCCACCGCCTAATACGCTCCCTCCCTTCACAGTGGACACTGAGTCGTGAAGTGGCAACTCTAATCCTTCAGTCATTCAGCCAGAAACTGGGCATCATCCTTGACCTCCCCATCACCTATCGGCCCTCCACACACCCGCACACCCGCCGGCTCTGCCTTCACAGCGCTTCGCCCCTTCCCGCCACCTGCAGGACTTGCGTCGCTCTGGATCACTGCGCTGTCATGTTTCTCTGGATTACCACGATACCTGCAGCCTCCACCTTTGGCCCCACAGTCTTTGTAATGTGGCGGCCATCAGCTCATGTCACTCCTCTGCTCAGAAGTCACCAGACAGCAGCTCTGGACCATAGCCCACACCTTCGCCGTGTCCACAGGGCCCTCGTCCATGCAGCCCCACCTGCTGTCTGGACTCCAGGCTTCTCTGTGACTGCTCTAGGCATGCCCACCCTGGGGACCTTCACCCCTGCCACCCCAGCTACCTGCAACACCCGGCCTGTTCTCCCCCCTCCTCTTCCTTCCTGAGTCTGCTCAGACATCCCCAGCATAGAGGCGTTCCCTGCTTCTGCACCACACGACCAGCCCGGCCCAGCCATCCAGCACTTCCCACCCCCTTGACCGTCTCACTCTTCCCTGTTGCCATGTGTTACCATCTGGAATACTCTCTGTCTAGTCATTTGTCTGTGTCTGCCTGTCCACGGAGTGGAACTTCATGGGGTCTAGATATGTTTGCTGCATTATCCCCAGGGCCTACAACAGCGCCTGGCACTGGGACATAGTGTCTAACAGATGAATGAGTGAGTGCACAGGCCGGCGAGGGCTTCCCTTGCATGGGCGCCTGGCTTGCGTGTACCCCAGAGCCCCCAGCCTGGCCTGCTTCTCCGTGGGTGCTGCGTTTGCTCTGTCAACAAGTCTCTCCTCCGTGCTCAGTCCCCTGGAAATCCATGCACATAACCTCACAGTTCAAATATTAGCAGTGTCCTGAGCCAAATCCGCGTATTCTTGAGCCCCCGAGTTGGTGGCGAAACAATCAGAAGGTTCAAGTACAAAGCCGTCTGTGCAGTAGGGCCTTGGAGAAGAGCGCTCAGCCAGGTGGGCAGATGGGCTTCAGCCAGATCCTGACCACAGGTCTGAGTGTCATCCTGGCCTGGGCTGAAGGTTCTCTAGGGCCCCCAGGAGCACATCCCAGAGATGTCAGGACACCCATTCAAATGTGCATCCCTGGGGATCAAGGTTCAACCATGTTGGGCCCTCGCCTGAGAAAGCCAGCCTGTTCTTGTTCTCTCCCTGCTTTCCGGCCTTTGTCCAGGGGACTCTCAGCAACCCTTAGGATCGGGGCTGGGCACCCCAAGGGTCATGAGTGTTGGCTGAGTGTGTTTCAGCAGGGCGTGCAGCAGAGTGGCTGAGTGTGAGGACTAGGGTTGCACCTCACAGGTGGGGTCACCGTAGGTAAGTCCTCTAATGTCTCTGGGCCTCAGTTTCTCCATCTGTGAACTGGAGATACTGGCAGTACCCCACAGCCTGCGGTGCTCTGCTCACCTGGCACAGTGGACCCCACGGCTCAGGCAGGTGAGACATGACCAAGCAGGTCTCACTCAGCATAGAACACCTCCTCCCGTGACTTTGTTTACCTCCTACCTCTGCATTTAAAGAAGAGCATGACGAGTTATCATCCATCAGTGAGTGATGACGAGCGAGTGGACAGGTGCATGGTCTCCAGAGCATTCCTGTCACTCTCCTCAAGGTCCTCCAGGTATTTACAGTCAGCCTAGGGAGATAGCGCCTTGTATCAGAAACCATGGCAGCATAAAAGTGCCCAAATCCAAGTGCCACTTGGCGGGTGAGTGAAGCGCCGGCTGGGAGCCGTATGGGTGTTGGTGAGCCCCACTTGTGCTGTGGGTCCCACACTTGGGTGCGGGCTCTGCCTTTGAGATGCTTAGTTTCAAAGGGCAGCCGCGGATATGTGTGTGCACAGTTGGGGTTCAAGGGAGACAGAGGGCCACAGAGGAAGAGAGGATCAAGGGAGAGTCGGAAGCGCCTGGTGTTCACTCCTGGTGAGGGCGGGACTGCTGCCCTAGAGGAGACATTGCATCTGGGCCTCTGCTCAGTCGGCTCAGGCTGCCGTGACCAATGCCACTGACTGGGTGGCTTCAACAATGCAAATTTATTCTCTCAGGGTCTGGGGCTGGAAGTCCTTGCAAGATCAGGGTGCTGGCGTGGTCTGGTTCTGGTGAGGGCCCTCTTCCCAGCTTGCAGACGTCTGCCTTCTCACTGGGTCCTCACATAGCGGAAAGGGAGAGGGAGAGCGCGATCGAGCACGCTCTCTGGGGTCTCTTCCGTGAGGGCACTGATCCCAGCATGAAGGGCCCCACCCCATGACCTCCTCTAGACCTAATTGTCTCCCAAAGGCCACATCTCCAAATACCATCACATTGAGGGTTAGGGCTTCAACATACGATTTTTTTCTTTTAACTTTTAGCTTTTTAAACGTTGATGGTAATGTTTATTGCCTTGATTGTGGTGATGGTAAGATGACTGTATACTTGTGTCCAAACTCACCAAATTGTATGCATTAATTACGTGTGGGTTTTGTATATGAATTATACTTCAGTAAAGCTGGGAAAGGGGAGAAAGGGGATGGCCAGTCCCTTCTTCAAACTAGCTGGGACACGGACACCATGGCTGCCACTCAAACAGACTCTTCCTTGGGGAACTTCTGTCTCATGCAGCTGAATCTCATACTAGCTGCTGAAACAGCAGCTTTGGAATTTGCCCTAAGCTGCCTGTAGTTCTCTGATACCAGAGTATGTTCCTCTAGCACAATGTTGCCCCACCTCTGAGATGGACGAACTGTGGCAGGATACAGGCGTTCAGTCCATAACAGCCGCTAAGGAAGGGGGGTGGGGAGGACATGCCCTGTGGGAGTGCTGTGGGAAGAGGGGTCAGTACAGCTCTGCACCCAGGCTCTGCCGCTCTTCCGAAGCCCAGCAGGACATAGGATGCCACAATGAAGATACATCTCTTTGAAAATGGACTAAAAACATAAAAGAGAGAAAAGCAAGTGTTTTAGTATCCCTCTTTGAGGGATAAGGAAAGTGGGGGCTGGAGAAGACAAGACCACAGCCAGGCAGCTCACAACCAGTGGGGGTGGGCCGTCAACACTTTGTGGTCCCCACAGCCCCCAGGGTGGCCCAGCCAGCCCGGGGCTGCCTTGTCCCAAAGCACCGAGCTGAAGACAGACATTCCCTCCGGCTCCCGGGGGCTGGTTGGCAGGTGGGCGTGGGCGGCCCTCTGCCAGCCTTCCGTGGACTGTGTCCGAAAGGGCAATGAGCAGTTTTCATAGGTTGCCCTGCAAGATTAATTTTCAGAACATAGATTAATGGAAGTGCATGTTTAAGTGCTTTGAAAATATTTTCTCTCTTAAGCTCGATGGGAAGCCGATTACTACCAATAAGGCTAATGAAGATACAGCACGAGTTAGGCAGAGTCTCAGGGAGAAAGCGCCCCAGCTGGGGCCTGACCTAAGTAGTTGAGAACCCGAGCACGGACGATGAACGCTGCATGGGCCCATCCTCTCCTGGCTGGGCTCGCTTTGTTGAAGATCATCTGGAAGTGCAGCTATAAGAGTGAGAACAACCCACGCACACCCTCTTGGAGCTAACTGGCCGTTAACACTTCAGGGGATTTCCGCAATCTGTACCTGTTGTTCTTTTTAGATGAGCTGATCCTGCATATTCCATTTTATTTCCTGTGTTTGTCAATTAGCATGAATTCCGTAGTGGTCAGATTGTTTACTCACTCTGCCTCAGTTTCCTTATCCATAAAATGGGCTGCTACCTTCCTTGTCTACCTTTTAGGGCTATTAGTTGAGTCAGTTGTGGTAATAGGCGTGGAGGCTTTATGTAACCAGGTGTTTTATGCTTCCAGGATTTTGTGGGGGCTTTTTTTATTCATTCATTTATTCATTGAGCAAATCACTGTATACATGTCAGGTGGAGAAAGTGCTCTGAAAAAAAGAGTCGTATGGGGGGAGTCAAGGGGGTAGGAAAGGAAGGGACTCTGAACACTCTTCATCTTTATCCACCAAACTTATTCATCCTTCAAGATTTTGCCCCAAATCACCTCTTTCTGAAGGCTTCAGGGAACACTGTGGGCTGTTTGGTAACACTCACTGCGTGCCCCAGCACCAGGCTGTGGCTTTCTGGGGTAAGCACTCTGCTCTCCTCACCTCTGCACCCTCAGTGGTGCTTGGTGGGTCCTTGGTAAAGGGAGAATGGATAAACGTGGACCTTTCGTCTGTAATCACGGCTGCCTTCTCTTGAACGACGGCTCCCTCCCTGGAGCCCACAGCCTTGCGGATCCAACCACCATGCATTGGCAGCTCCTTCTCTCCTGCATCAAGAAACTTTCAAAAGTCATTTATCATATGAGCATTAATAGAAATGTTTATAAAAGAAACAAAATAAAAGCTCCCGTTCTCTCCCACCCCCCCCATTTCCTCTGCTCTGTAAGTGAAACTATTTTGATCTTTCTTATTATCCACCAGGTATTGAAAACATCACTTGTGCATAGTGTGTCATGGTGCAGGGTCTTCCATGAAACAGTATGCCTCCTCTGGTTGGGCTGGGAGGCCAAATTGTGAAGAGAGGGCAGGTGGGGCTCTGCCTGCCTGAGAGGAGGCCACCACATTATGATTCACACCCCACACTTAGAAGTTAGTGGACCAGCCTTGTCTTGGCCTGAAGCTCAGCCTTTTTGGCACAGCTGATGGGTTCGGGGTAGGAAAACAGGCCTGGTCGGCATTGCTGTGACTCTGGTGGCTCTGACTGCATCCTCCAGAGTCATGGACGCAGCTCCTGGGAGGTGGGATGTGCTTTCAAGGACCAGAGAAGTATAGCCTAAAGTTGCAGCTCAATGTTAAGGCAGGATGGGGACATGGACAAGTTCTGTATTCCGGGACTTGCAGTGAGAAGCTGTCCCCCAGCCTGATAAACTGCTCTCCTCTGAAGTGAAAATAACAATGTGTAGGTTCACATGTGGCCGTAGGCATCATCTGCAGGAGGCTGTGTTCCAGCTGGGAGAGGGAGTGCAAGAAGAAGGGGTCTCCCTGCACAGGCAGGGAGATAGAGTAGAGTTGGTTTCAAAGTCACTTCCAGGAGATCTTGGGGAATCAAATCTAAGCCCTTGGACCTTTGTGCTTATTCACTTCTGGGAGAAATTGAACGTATTTGAGAATTGGACCAAAGCTGTAAACTTGATCCTCAGAGAAAAAAAGAATGCACATCAGCCCACCACACACTGTTTTGCAGGGCTTCAGAGGGCCACAGACCCCAGGCTAGAGGCTCTGTCCAGGGATGTGGGCCTTTGCTGCTGCCCACAGCAGAAGGATACCCCAGGAAGACAGAAGGAAGTGCCACTTCCTCCAGGAGGAAGGTGCAGATCGAAAGCAGAAATTAATGTATCCATCCATTCATCCAACCAACATGTGCCGAGCAGATTTCTGCACCGAGCCAGGCACTGAGATGGCGGCAGACAAGAGATGGGGTGGGGGGCAGGGGAGGCAGATCCATGGCTCAGGAAACCGTAAGACTGGCCGGAGAGCCCTGCACACTGCACTCTGCTGGGAGGACAGGCAGCAGACAGGACTCATGCAACCTGCCCACATCCTCGGTGAGGGCACAAGGGCCCCCTGCACTCCAGGTCTCCCCTTGCACTCTGGCCTCTGGCCTCACTCTACGGTAAGAGGCACACAGCGTGGCTCCAGGCTCCCCATCTTCTCTGGCCCAGATAGCCACTGGGCAGAGCAGGCAACCGTGGACAGTTGTTGGTGGCCGCAGTTTAGGATTGAACTCATTCAACGTGCATTTATGTACTGAGTGCCTATTCAGTCCAGGCGTGCTGCCAGGGACTAGAAAGCAGGCCACGGCCACTGTGAGGCACTTTCTAATCTCAACAAGCTGTGGCCCTGGGAAAACGTGGCAGGGTAAGGGGGCGCTTGACCTCTGAACGGTACCTTCCTCCTTCCCCCACCCCCACTGCAAGCACTGATGAGTGGATGAGTGCATTACCTTTCTAGCCTGACATCTAAAAGCTGAGAAAGGTGAAGAGCGCCTCTTGCAGGCTTTGCTCTTTCAAAATACCCAGGGACCCGGGGGCCAGGGAGCCAGCACAGAGCTCAGGCAACCTCAGTAGCATCTCTCTGTCTCCTGTTTCCGTGGGTACCAGCCTTTGGTGGGGGATGGAGCCAGGAAGAGGCCGGCTGGCTGGGGCACCGTTGACTCCTGTCTTGGCACTAATAGAGGACTGGCAAACACCATCTCCTACAAGGGGTGCCAGTTTGTAGCCCATTATGTGCTAAATAACTGCATCGCTTCAGTTGACACTATTTGTTAGATAAAGCAGAGGGTCCTGGATGTGGCCGGGCAAGGCCCAATCTGCATGGAGATCATTTAAAAGATTAACTTTTGTGAAAGCCTCAAGGTTTGGCAAATCCATAATTAATCAGCCTGGCTCAGAGCTTCTGTAATTGGGGCTGGAGACAACTCTGCAAAAAAGAGCAGAGGTGGAAAAATGGGTAGAGAAAACTCCTTCGTCGGCCCCATTTGGGGAGGAGGAGCCTGAGATGTGGAGAAGTGGGAGTTCTGAACTGGATCACTTTGTGCTTCCTTTCAGCACATTTCCTGCACGTGACTTATAAAATAAGGGCCAGCGTGAGTTGCAAAACTTGAGTTAGAAAGACCTGAAGAGTTGTCCTCCTGGGAGGCAGGTTGAGATTAAATTTGCTCCTTAAATCTGGCCTGTGTTTTTAGTAATTTTTCAGGACACCACTAAAGCCTTTCTCCTCGGTGATGGCCTTTAAGAATCACATTTTCTTTACTCAACATCCCTAGGTATCGTCCCTCTTAAACTGTCCTGGATGAATCTTCTAGAAGCAGGCAGGGATGTAGAGGTTTGAAGAGCTGGTGGCCTCATCCCCAGGGACAAGTGGGGGTGCCAGCCAGCGTGGGGCAGGAGGTGTCCAAGTCAAGAAGGACTGCTTATTACAATCCTGAAAAGGAGCCAGGCCATCTTCGATAAAAAATTCATGCTGGGACGATGTCAACCTCTTTTTTTTTTTTTAAAGACTTTATTTACTCATCAGAGAGAGAGAGCGAGCACACAAGCCGGGGGAGCTGCAGAGGGAGAGGGAGAAGCAGGCTCCCCACTGAACAGGGAGCCTGGATGTCAACCTTTTGACCGCTGCCTGAGTGGCCCACAAATGTCAGAAAAGCTCCATTTGTGTTTATGCATTGTGAATTCCAGCACATTTAGTCACTAATCTGAAGGGATTGATGCCCAGCTGTTTGGGTGTGGGGAGCTTGAATGCAATATTTACAAGTTGATTATGGGGGATCCACACCCGGTGTTTCTACAGCAATGGGTCCAGAAAGGTCTTCTCAAGCACTGGCTGATCATCGTGCTTGCAGCATAGCCAACCTCTGGGAAGGTCTGCAGAGTCTAAATTGGAATGTGAAGATTTAATACTGGCCTACACAATAATTTGCTTTAAGCTGTATAAATAGTATTTTATTTGGGAATTCATTGAAAGGAAGTTTTGAAGGTCAAACCCTTCCCAACGCTGAGTGCATATGTATTTAATGTTCAATCTCTGGTCTCTTTTATAATCCTGAGTGGCTTGGCTTCAGATATATTTTTAGCGATGGGAAATTGAATGTCAATTTGAGAAAGCCTTCCCCCAGGATGGCCCCTCAGCCCTCTGCACACATCCCTCGGCCTAGAGAAGAGTTATAATCCCGGCAGTTCCTCTGGGAGGGAGCAGGTGCTGCCGGCCAGTCGTCCTCTGCGGCAGGCTCCAGGATCAGCCCTGGGGTACAGCCAGCTCTGAGTTCCAACGGATTCTCCAGGCTCCTTGCCACTCCTCCGTTCTTTGGAGTCTACCCTTCTCGGGTGTTCCAGAAATGAGCTAGGAACAAGAGAAAGGCCCCAAAGAAGAGGGAGGGAGGGTGCCATGACTTGCTGCACCCCACCCCGCTCTCACCCACACAATCTCCCCTCCCGACTCACATGGACCTGAAACAATCAAGACTGGGGTTGGTGTCCTTCCAAAGTATCATATCTGTAAAAGGTTACAGCTGGCACTCAGGTGTGCTATCTGGGGGAGAGGTGAGGACCGTGAGGCCATTAGGCACCTGTCAGACCCTGGGGAGTCGTGGGGACATCGGTGCTGCTGAAAAGGATGGACTGGAGCCAGGCCCTGTTCAGGTGGTCAGGGCAGCCTGGCGCAGGAACGTGGTCCCTGCACTGGAAGGTGGATCCCTTGAGGGCTGACCTTGAATGGCTTCTTCACCTTTCAACCCCAGCACCTGGAACAGTGCCCAGGCTGGAGGAGGGACACATGAGGATTTGTTATGTTAATGGTTTTTTAGGATGGAACTCCAGGAGAGAGCCGAGGAGACAGAAGGATGTTTGAGGCATAGCTTGCTGCCTCTAGGACTTTGCCAAGGGCCAATCACAAATCAGGGAGTGGGACTCATTCCCCCCTGCCCTGCTCAGTTGCCTTGGTGGTTCTCACATTGCTCGTCAGAGTCAGGTCCACAGCCCTCCCACTCCCCAGGCAGCACAGGCCAGGGCTCTGCAGGGGGGCCACCAGGGCCTCCCCACACAGCCTCCTGAGAATCTTGTTCTGAAGTCACCCGGAACTCTTGGCTATTCCTCTATCTTCCCACACTGCCTTCTCTACTGGGATGACTTTGTCCTGGCCCACAGCCACCTGGTGAAATTGTATCTGTCCTTCAAAGTCCTGTTCAAGTGCCTCCTTTTTCATAAACACTGCCCCACACCCCACCCCTATGCCAAATTAGAAGGATTCCCTTCATCCCTTGTCTTGTGTTACATGGTCTTTGCAGACTGGATTTAGATGCTGGTTGTCTCTATGATTCCTTCAACTAGCCTCAGTGCCTGGCACACCGTGGGGACTCAGTGAGTGTTTCTTAAATGGACTTTCCTCTGGGCAGTCAAGAGTGATGGTTTTAGTCATCTCTGCCCTGAGTTTATATACACTCAGCACAAAGAAGATTCCTTGCTATTCTGAGATGGTGTGGGGTGCTTTCAGGTTTCATGAAAGCTCTTCCATTTTAGACAAGTGTTGTCAGGACTTAAAGCCAGAATGACCTGGGTTCCAATTTGAGCTCCACACAGAGTGTGTGTCCTTGAGTAAGGTCAAAATCTCTTTGAACATCAGTTTCCATATTTATAATAAACTTAAGAGCAGTTCACATGATTATTGTGAGGTTGAAACGTGGCAATTTGTGTAAATCCCATAGCATAGCACACAGCACATTGTAAGTGTTCAACAAATGGAAACTATTAGCATGGCAATGATGATGATGATGATGACTGTCACGATGGTGGTGGTGGTGATGGTGGTGATGATGACTGTCACGATGGTGATGACTGTCACGATGGTGGTGGTGATGGTGGTGATGATGATGGTGACTGTCACGATGGTGGTGGTGATGGTGGTGGTGATGATGATGACTGTCACAATGGTGGTGGTGATGGTGGTGATGATGATGATGACTGTCACGATGGTGGTGGTGATGGTGGTGATGATGATGATGACTGTCACGATGGTGGTGGTGGTGATGATGAGGATGATGGTGGTGATTGTCATATGGTGATGGGATAATGGAAATTATGGGGAAGCTGGTGATGACAGAGATAATGAGGATGAGGATGGGGATGATGGGGATTATGATGATGGAGTTGGTGGTGGTGGTGATGAAGATGATGATGATGGGGATGGTTGTGATGAAGATGATAATTATGAGTTTGGGGCTGAAGATGGGGAGGAGGAGGAAGATGACAGGGATGATAAGAACGGGGTTGGTGCTGATGATGATGGGAATAATGGCAATGATGGGGATGGTGATGAAGATGGTGATGATGGGCATGACGAAGATGATGATGGGGATAGTGGTGATGTTTCTGCCCTTTTGAGGCTCAGGGAGCCTCTGTGCCTTCAGGTCTTTGTAAGCCTATCTGATATCTGACCAGTGGCAGGCCCTGATCAGGCACACAGACCACCCTGCCCTCACCCCTCCCATCCTCTGTGTGTTTACCCACAGGAAAGCCTGCTCTAGAAGCCTCTCTTTCTGTCCTGTGGGCTAGTAAAGGCACCAAGTAAAATCTTTGCTGAATCCCTGCTCTTCCAGGGTCCATCAGCTGTTTCCTATTAGAGTTTCAAGCATCCCTTTGACGTATTTTTATTGTCAGGTTAGAAGAAAATATTCCACGCGTTTGCAACATTCTCATTATATTCCCTTTATAACAATTTCTAAAAGAGAATAAATATAAAATATTTCTCTGTATTGTGGCAATATTTCAGCCTGACTTTAATATGCTGCATGGTTTTTCAACTCACAATTCTTCTAACCTTGTGATGACAGTTAAGAAATCCTCAGGCCTGGGAAAACATGTGGATCAATGAGTTAGTGGAAGCCCGGGACACTTTATGGGGATTCGGGGAGAGCAGCTTTCTGCCAACTCAGAGGTACCATCTCAGCCTTGTGAGAGTAAGCCACCCCAGCACCTGAGGTCTCCTTCCCTTGGGCCATTTCTGAGAACTCAGGGACGTCTCCTTCAGGACTGATCAGCAGCCAAGGGCCCAAGGAGCCTGGTCAGGAGGCTTGGTCTGGAGGGGGGAGGTGGGGAGCCCTTGACCATGGCCTCTGACCAAGCCTGGCTGCCTCCAGGTGGCCATCACAGCCTATCCCAGGGGATCCAGTCACTTGGGCATCCAGATTTCCAGTTCCCACCTAGAGTAAAGCTCCCACCGTGCCTTCAGTCTCAGGCACCTGGTGGGCCTCGATCCCTACCTGTCCCTGAAATGGACTCTGTGCCATGCTGGGCAGCCCACTGGGCAGATGGAGGAAGGGTTACTTCCAACTGCTCTCCCTGGACAGGCAGCCACTTTGGGGTGAGGCCTCTCCCTCAGCCTGCCTCAGTATATCTCCGGCTGGCCCCAGCCCACCTGCAGACCAGGACCCTTGGGCGAATTCTTGCCCCGTGCACCCTTGTTCTGGGCTCATAAAGCAGTCCAGAGCAAGGCTGAGCAGTGGGGAGCTGAGAGGACCCCAGACAGCTGCAGGAACCAGTGTTGGTTGAGCATGTGCTGGGTTCTAGAAATATCTCTTCTCTCTTTTCAGCCTCACTTTTACCTTGTGAACTAGGTATAACATGGCCATTCAGTAGAGGAGAAGCAGGCCCAGAGAGGGAAAGTGACCTACGTAAGGTCACATAGCCAGGAAGTATGGAAGCCATGATTTAGACCCTGACAAAAAACTGGGGTCCCAGGGAGTTTGGTCCAGGTAGTTCTGTGAATGTTTTCAATATGATGTACAGGGCCAGCAGGGATGGAGGGGAGCGTGTCCCGGGGGCAATGGGGGAGATGGGGCACATAGACTATTCTCCCTACTGGCACTCTTCTGGGTGAGGAAGCCTTCTGGTAGGGTCCATGGCTGGGCCAGGGTGGTGGGAGCTGGTGGCATCACTCCACCTCCAGTGGGAAGGATGCAGGGCCAAGGACAGGGCTAGACCTTTGGCCCAGTGATAGTCCCTCCCAAACACGGCCGTGGGAAAGGCAGCTGGCTCCTTCCCATTAGCAGCCGACTTCTGTTGTCAGAGTGCTGTGCAGTGGAACAAATTTTGCTGTCCCCCTTGTGGCCCTGCACCTCCTGTTATCCCTATCCAGGCCTCCCTGTCTCCCAGCTTCAGTGGGAGGGAATTATTTATGGCCTTGTTTACTTCATTCTCTGCAGGAAATGCCTGCGCTGAGCCCCACTGGGAGACAGGTAGCAGGGAGGCAGGTGGCCCAACCAGGGACAGCCCCAGAAGGGTCTCCAGACCCTACAGCCCCCCAAAAGGAAACAGGAGTCTCCCTCCAGTGGGATCCCTTAGACCTCAGGCTGCCTGTCTGCTGCCCTCTAGGTCCCTGAGGGGGGATCTCCTCAGGAAATGGGCTAGCCTCAGGCTCCAACAGGCTGGTGGTGGGTGTCTGAAAAGGAAGGAGGGGTGGGAGGAAGGGCTGTCCTGCCCACCTCCACTACCCACCTGTCTAAGTCTCTCTCTCAGCAACTGGGCCAGGACCCCCTTTCCTCCTGGGTGGGCTGGGGGCTCTGTGACACCCCATTCCCTTTCGTGGCAGGCCTTCAGGTGGGACATTTGCATCTGGGGGTTTCTGAAAGCCACTCGCTCTGTACGGCTGCCCACTGCAGTCCAGGTCCAGCCCTGTACCTGTGGGGTCTCCGAGGACCACCCAGCACCTTCCTTATGTAGGGTCCCTCCAGGTGCCTGCTTCTCGGGGAGGGGCAGTCCCAGCAAAGCCATTAGCAAGCAGGGGCCATTGGTAGGTAACTCACTGGTGGGAGAAGAAAAGGAACAAGCTATTGAAACCCACCACCATCTGGACGAGTCTCCAGAGGATGTTGCCCTCTGCAAAAGGCCATTTCCAACGGCGGGACGATTCCATTTCTGTAACGTTGAAATGATAGAATGGCAGAAATGGAGAAGGGATTAGTGGCTTCCAGCAGTTAGGAAGGGGGTGGGGCAGGAGGGAAGTGGGTGTGGCTAAAAAGGGCAGCAGGCGGGACCTTTGTGGACTGGGAATGTTGTGTCTTGACTGCGTCAATGTCAACACCTGGGGCGTGAGGGAAAGGAGACCCACTAGTCCCGGGACAGCGGGCGGCCCTGCTCTCGGCCCCAAAGACAGGCGAGTGGGATCAGTCCAGGTGTGCAGGGAACACGGGCCTGGCTGAAGGCGAAGCGGGGCTGCTGTGGGCCAGTCTTGAGCTCCACCCCTCATGCATCCTCTTCCGCTCCGTGTCCCCCAGCGTCCTTGCCCTCAGCTCGCTCTCTCCTCTTCTTTCCAAACTTGCTCTCAGGAAAGAGAAGTCCCGTCCTCGACAGCTCTGAGCACCTGCAGCGCTGTTTGCTCTTTCCCTAGGGATCAGCTCGCTGTGGCAGCCGTGACCTTGTCCCCTTCAAGGATTGCGGGAATGCAAGAGCCACAGCACAGGGCTAAGCCCAGACACATGGCAGGGGCATCTGCCTTCTCCACCTCAGCTGGGGCAGAGACTTGGGGGTGTAGGGTTTCCACGGCAGGGGAGCTGGGAGGAATGTACTATTTGTTCCTTTATTCATTCATTCCTTCAGCAAATGCCCCCAGGCTCCCGGACATGTTCTAGGACCCTCCTTAGGTACCAGGTATTCTGAAATGAGCCTGGCATCTGCTTGCCCGCGCCCTAAGCCCAGTCTCGTGCAGGGAGCGGGCCCCAGTACTCTTCTGTCAGGTGCTAGCCCAGGCCATGCTGGGGCATGGAATCCCAAAGTTCCAGAATCCTGTCTGGAGCCAGAGGGGAGCCCAGCCCCAGCTCCCACCTGGGCCCTTGCCCCGCTGCCATCCATGTTTTAAAGCAGAAGCTTACTGTTTTCCAGGAAAGGAGAGTTTCTCGCCAGGGAAGCGGCCAGCTGTAGACGCTAGGCCTGCAACACGCCTAGCCTGGCGGAGGTTTGGAGGCTGCTGAGGACAGTCCCTGCCCTGAGGGTGCATAGTCGCATTGGCGCCAAGGCTGACCTGTGTGGAGTGAGGATGGTCTAGGCAGAGGCCCTCCCAGATGACCTCCCCCGGGGGTGGCACTCTTCCTGCTGCAGCCTTGGCTCCTGGGGTCCTGGTAGGAACCGTGCTCACAGCATTCAACCCGGGGTCCTGGCCATGTTGCATCCTGCCAGAGATTCTTCCTCAGGCAGCAGAGGCTCTGAGGGAGCAAAAGAGGAACCTGGGAAGCGCCCACCACCTCCACTGCAGTAGCCCAGCCGGATTTGCAAGCAGGAGAGGGAGACTCTGGGCTTCTTAGCCCAATATTTATCCAGTAGATTCTCAGCTTGCCAGTAGCTCCGGCCTCAGCCTGGGTGCATACTGATTGGAGATGTGCCCTCCCCTTGTGCCCCAGGCCTGGGACTGCCAGGGAGCTCTCCAAGCAGGGAAGGCAACAGGGGGCTGGGCAGGGGAGAAGATGCCCTAGCAGGAGAGGACACTTGAAGCTGGCAAGTCTCCCTGCAGTGCTGTCCTCAGGACCAGATGGCATGCCAGCCTTGAGACTGGTTTCCAGTGCACACTTGTGAGGACACCCTCAGGACCTGCCTAGAGGAATTCTCCCAGGATCCCGCAGTGCCTTTGATGAGCCCTGAAATACTGTCTCATGGGCCCAGCAGAGGGTTGGACCACATACACTTCTTGTCAAGCCAGCAGGTTGGCATCCTCCTGGCCTCCCTCACCTGCAGATCAAAGAGCCTTCCTGGTCAGGCCTGGCCCTTAATCCCCTGCTCCCTGTCCCAGATGTCTAGCAGTTAATGCTGATTCCTGGGACTTGTCCCTTCTGCCCACAGGCTGGAAGCCTCATAGTTTACCTCCAGGGCAATTGATCCAGTTGTGATCTAGATTCTCACTCACGTGCAAGCCCCTAGCTTCAGACCTGGGAAGACTTTGGGGCTGGGGTCCCTGTGGGCAGACAGTGGGGGTGGGATGTGGAATGTGGCAGGGAGCTGAGGGCCCTGCTGTTCCGCTGGGGGACATAGAGAGGTTGAAGGCCTCCATGACAGGCACAGGGCAGGGTGCCTACTGACTTGCATGCAAAGCCTGGTCCCTGGCAGGGAAGTGATAGGACAGATCGCATTTTCAAACCATCTCTCCCATCCCCCATCTCAGCATCTCTGGGCACAGGTGGAAGCCTTGGCCAAGATGGCTAAGACCAGAAAGGGGAAGCAGGCAGTTATAAGCAAGCAAAGGGGGCTGCCCAGGTGGAAGGGGGCCCTGCGGAGGCCCCTCCACACCCCAGTCCATCTCCTCACAGGCCCCTAGTCTGAGGTCTGTCTCTGGCCATCCAGCCACTTGCCCGGCCCCTCCTTGGCCTGCAGCCTCTGGAAACCATGACATCCCGATAGGGGGATGTATTTGCATAGATGGCCTAACAGAGCACCATGGACGGGGGACTTAGACAACAGTTCTTGAGGAAACTCTCTCCAGCCCTGGAGGCTGGAAGTCCAAGACCAAGGTGGGGGCAGGGCTGGTTCCATCGGAGGCTGTGAGGGAGAATCTGTTGTAGGCCTCATCCAGCTCCTGGTACTTTGCTGGCGGTCATCGGTGTTATTGGCTTATAGATGCGCCACCCTGACCCCTGCCTCTGTCTTCACATGGGATTCTCCCTGTGCGAGTCTGTGTCCGATATTCTCCTTTTTGTGAGGAGACCAGCCATACTGGATTAGGGGCCTGCCCTCTTGACCTCACCTTAACTCACCAATGACATCTGCAATGGCCCTGTTTCTAAATAAGGTCATATTCTCAGGTACCTGGGGTTGGGACTTCAGCGTATGAATTTGGGGGGGAACACAATACAACCCGTAAGAGGGGATCTCCGACTTTTAGGGAGAGAAACTCACCCTTTCCCTAGGAGAGCTCAGTGCCTGGGTCGGAAGAGAAGACTGGCTGTGGGCGGTATGGGGGCCCGGACAGGGGTCTGTCTCCCCAGAGGACCCCCACAGAGTAAGTCTGGGGCCGGCAGGCTTCGTTGACTCGCTCATTCATCCACCCAGGCGTTCACTGGCACCTGCTTTTTCTACTCTCCTACTCGGGGTACGGCAGGAGAAAAATGGGCAAGGTTCCGCTGCCTGGGCCTTACTTTCTAGGTGGAATTAGAACAGCAACAACGCAAAGGTCAACAAATATAAAAAATCTCCCCAAGTAGGCATGAGAGCTACTATGAATGAAATAAAATGGGAACATGATAGAAAATAACAGAGTTCTCACTGAGAGACGGCATTTGAGCTGAAATCTGTGAGGTTCGAAGAAGCCCGGGGAAAGACTTACAGGCTCCGGGCTGATAGACTCAGAGGCCGGCAGGCAGGAGAGAGCCCGGCGCTGCAGGCGCGTGAGGCTCTGGGAGCAGATGCCGGCTCTCGTGGGCTGTGGCCCTCGTGGCTCATCGCCCTAGGCAGGCAGGTGGGCAGGGTCCAGGCAGGTCAGAGGCCTCCAGCCCTGCGTAAGCGGCAGCTCGGGCGCTTCGTGGCAGCGACGCACTGTCCAAAGGGCCTGTTTGGGCGATGGTGTCCTAGTGGAGGACTTTGCTCCAGAGAAAAGCCAGCTAGAGCTTTTTTTGAAGTCTTTCCAATCCTTCTGGAAGGAAGTGGAAGCAGTGAACTGGTCAGTGGACAGAGAATAAGGAGCTGGGAAGGATGTGCCCTGCGGATTGTCTTGGTCACTCTGGGCGACCCTTGCTATGGAGGCAGAAGGAGCCCCCAAAGGGCTGGGGCTCAGTGATGGGTCCCCAACCTCACTCCAAGGACTGAAGCCTGGCCCGTGTCCCAGGAGCCAGTGGGGAGGCCGTCGGGGAGGTGGCCCGCCCCCCCCATCCTTGTCTTCTCACTGCTGCACATCAGCTACAGCCCTTGTGCCCCACCTGCAACAGGGCCAGAGACAGGCAGAAGTGCGGGGATGGGCTCCATTCCTGGCATATGGTTGCCACCCTGAATCAGAGAGATTTTAGAACTCAGAGGGCCTCAAAGGTCCTGGCGGGGCCGAAAGCACATGATCTACTATGACAGACCAGGGTCTGATGCTGGGATGAACACTGCCTCAGTTTCCTCATCTGTGAACTGCACAGCACACCTCCCTGTGTATTTCCATAAGGGCCCAACAGGGACTCGTAGCCCAGAGCCCGCATGCAGCAGGTGTCCAAGAAGCATCTCTGCCCCACCGGGGCCCGTTAGCCTTGCAGGTCCTGGCAAGAAGTCCCTGGTGCCAGGACCTGCAGAGCTTGGCCAGCCGTCCTGCAGAGCCTCCTGAATTCAGAGCCCCTTCCTGGAGCAGGGAGGCCTCCAGCGTACCGACATGGGTGAGAGAGGAAGGGAGAGAGCTGAGTGCCCCCCCCCATGGGAGCGAACCCTGGTATCTGGCACTTTCCAAGATTCAGAGTGCTTGGCCCGCGTGCGCTCTGTGACACACATAGGCAAGTTGCTTGGCCCCTTGGGCCTTGGTTTTCCCATTTGTAAAACCAGGAGGCCTGAGGTCCCCTGGTGGGACAACCTCTAGAATTCCGTGAGGCTTTGTGGAGGCCCAGCAGGCCTGTCTCAGTGGCAAGGGAGGGAGGCAGCTCCTGGGAAAACAAGCAGACCCCTGCACTGGGCTCCCACACACACCACACGGACCCAGCGCAGCAGTGCATGGCACAGACGCCATTGGTCCCATTGCACAGGTGAAAACAGGGCTCCGGACCCCTCACACAGGCACTCAGGCTCTCTGTGCCCACCACCTGGGGAGAGAGAGGTTTCTAGTGCGGGGCCTGGGGGCACACTGCATCCCCCAGTGCTGTAAGGGGTGGGGAGCAGGAGCCCAAGTGGCCGCAGCTCTGACTGTTGCAACCGCTCCAGATGAGTAAGCAAATGGGAATCCTGGCCTCCTCGTGGTCCTCGCTGGCGCCTGGAGAGGCCGAGCCTGGAGCTCCAGGGGGCAGAGCCAGGGCAGCCCCTGCAGAAAGGAGGCCTGGGCAGGACTGGACTGCAGCCTGGGAAGGTGCCATGTGTTGCCAGGAAGGCCCAGAGCACAGGGTGAACCTGCATCTGAAGTGCCTGATTGATGGTGCCGCTCAGAGTGGATATATTTTTTAATAATCTGTTTCCCAAATTAGCCTCTCTCTGTAGAGCAGAGATCACAAACAGCCTGAGACACGTTTTTTTTTTACCTGTCAGTGGTAGATATTCGCTTTCCTTCAAGAGAGAAGCAGATGAAGGTGCTGGTCCCTGGACCCCTGCACCCTGGAGGCTGGGGAGCAAGGGGCCCTGGCATTCAGAGCTGTTGGGGCAGGGGAGGGGCAGGGAGGACAGGCCCGCCTGATGCAGGGCTCCTCCCACCGCCTCTCCGTGGCCTGGGGGCAGGCGCCCTCACCTCTCTGCTCCTCTCCGCACCTCTCCGCACCCTGCTTTCCTCAGCCACAAGATAGCAATGGCTGTGGGTTTTTCATGAAGCTATTCTGGGGTTAAAATAAATGTATGGTTCAAACAGTAGATGCTCGATAAACATTCAGGGAGTAGGAGCTTCCCCTCCCCTCTTTGCCCTCCTGGTGGCTTTGGGGAGCCGATTCCGTCTCGGTTTTACTGGTCCAGTTGGTGCCGGATTGTACATGCTTATTTTTAACTCCTGTCCCCTTTGCATGAAGGTGTCCAGTGGGGCCTGTCTGCTCTCGCAGGTGCCAGCTTCGGGGCGGGGGGTGTTTCTCTACCAGTTAGGATGTTTTGTTGTTGAGGGTTCTGTTTCTGCTGTTTGTAATTCAACAGGACAGGTTCTTTCTGCACTCCCCAAATAGAAATGGTGCAGTAGTGAGTAGGTTCATGCTGATCGGCCCCCTCCAAGAGTGCGTGCCCTTGACTGCTGTTGAGAGACTTCCCGTGAGTGCCTGTGTCTTGATGGCTGGAGTTTAAGAGCTCCCGGTGTCACACTAAGTGACTGCTGTGTGCCCTGCCCCAGGCTGGGCAAGTCTGAGGGGGTAGAGAACAATGTCAGCCTCCCTGGACCCCCCCCGGCCCTCAGAGAGGTGAACACAGGCCACCGTGCAGTGCCCGCTGGTGCGGGGCAGGCTGTGGGCAGGGGCAGTGGGAGCTCAGGAAAGGAAAGCTGCGGCTAGAGCCTGCTCTCCGGAAGGCGGGGTCCTGAGCTGGGCCTCAAAGATGGCAGAGCTGGGACTGGGGACAGGAAGGGACAGCTCCGCAGATGGAGTCAGCCTTGAGGTGGGGCTGAGCCCAGCACGGGATGGGGGGGGGCAGTAGGAAATGCTCTTGCTTGCTGCTTGTTAATTGGGCAGTAACTCCCCAAGGGGCTGCAGTGTGGCTGGGAGGACCCCCACCCCCAGCTGAGGCGCAGCGGCCCGGTCACACCTGCTTCTCCGGCTCCTAGACCAGGGTGGGCTCTGCTTGAGCTCGCCGGCTCCCATCAGGGTAGACCTGGCTTCTGAGCAAAATCAGGGCCCAGGGAGGCCTTGATTCCACAAGTTTCGGAGGGCTGCTCCATGCCTGCGCCAGCCAGCAGTCCTCTCTCAAGAACCCCCGCCTCTGGCTTCTGGGGACCCCAGGACTTCCCCAGCTCTCCCCTCACCCCTTGTGCTTCCGGGGAGAAGTGCTGACTGGTTGGTTTCGACTCTCATTTCTTTCTGGAATTCATCTACATCAAAGCGAGATCCCTTATGTTCAGCGCTCAACAAGGCTGTGGTGATTAAGCACTTAAATTGATTAATCAAATTTCCTGTGATGAGAACTACTGTCATTCATTAATCTGAGCGGGATTATAAATAAGAGACGGCAGATCCAGGAGAGGAACGTGTTGACAGATGGAGGCGCCGGCCTGAATCCCAAGTAGGCTCCCGCTTCCTGAGGGCTCGAGCCGCAGGCAGCCCAGGGACAGAGCTTCCCTAAAGACAAAATTAGACCGAGATTAAAGTACCCCAATTTAATAAAGAAATATGTAGAGATGAGCAGTTGGCCCGGGGAGGGGACGGCGCAGGTTTGCATGCCAATGGCCAGACCGTGTACGTGGAGGTGGTGGCAGCGGCTGCCAGAGGGAAGCCGCTCAGCCCAGAGCAAACCCCACGGCGACTTGACGTCGGAACTGCACACGAGTGCAGAATATGGGTTTTGGAGTCAGAGCAGCCCTGGGTTCAAATCCCGTCTCCATGGCTCCGTCACCATATGACTCAGCTGCGGTTCTTACCCTCTCTCGAGCTGGCGAGATGGGGATGCGGCAGGTACCTCCCTCGTCAGGCAGTCGTTAGGATAGGGGAGGTGTGTCTGCGAGGCCCTTTGTATGCATACCACAAATATTTTTTGAGCTCCCGACTATACGCCCGCCCTGGGCTGGCATTCAGAGATTTACAAGGACTAAGATGAACGTGGTCCCGGCCCCTCTTCGGGCTGGCATTCCTGCAGAGAACAGACGTGGCACACGGACCCCGCTTTGAGGCTGGATTCCGGTGGTGGTGAGGGCCATAGAGAGCACAGGGTCAGGGAGAGCGTGTGGTCACCAAGGAGCCTGACCTATCTGGGGGCCGGGGGACCATCTGGAAGAAGGAATATTTGGGCTGAGCTCCAACAAGAGCCTAGGGCTGCAGTGCGAAAAGGTGGGGCATGGGGGAGGCCACAGGACCGATCCCCAGGGAGAGGAGAGCGTGACCGGGGCCCTGACACAGGAATGAGTAGGCATGGAGGGGGTTGGGGGAGGGCTCTGTGCAGGGCCAGGGTGGCCAGACACACAGCAAGCCGGGAGGGTGGCAGCCCCGGGCGAGGCTAGAGCTGGGCAGCAGCCAGTACTCAGAGCTTCCAGCCGTGATGAGGATGCAGGTTTTAGGAATTAGCACTCCCCAAGCGGGGGCTTGGTGAGGGGCTTGGGGAAGCAGTGGGGTCTCCTCCCTGAGGCACAGAAGGAAGTGGCTGGCCACCACCCTGGCCTTCTCGGGCACTGCATTCTCCTTTGGCCTTCTGGACCCAGATGTCTTCCCATCCCCTGGTCTTTGCGCACTTCCCACCTGTGGGTCCCGCTTCCAGGGACACAGTCCCTGACTCCCGGCCGCGCTGTTACTGATGGAACTTCAGCTCCCATCTCAAGTGCGCTGCTTTCCTGAGAGCTCAGAGCCCCAGTGGCAACCCCTCCCACCCCCACCGCCCACCGAGCACTGTGGCCTCTTGATCACAACCCAGTCACAGCTTCGACCCGCCCCTGATATGTGTGATGGTCTGTCTGACACTGTGGGTGTGCTCACATGAGCAGTAGGCCCCAGGAGGCAGGGACCATGTCAGCTCTGGTTCCCACTGCGTCCTCTGAGCCTGCATGGGGCCTGGCGCACCAGCAGAGGCTTGTTGAGTTCATGGATGCTGGGTCGAGGTGGCCTCGGAAGCATCATCGAGATGGGAGAGCAGGCAGGGTAGAGAACCGCCCAGCCCCCACGTGCAGCTCAGCCTCTTCTGGGAATCGGCCTGGACCACGTCAGTGCGGTAACATGTACGAGCTCCTGCTTGGCGTAGGGCCCTGCTGCGGCACAGGGAACAAGTTCTTGCCTTCTAGAAGCACTGAGTGGGACAGCAGAGGTGGGCAAAGAAGGAGATCATTGCAATGCACTGAGGTTAGTGTCCCACAGATGGAAGCCCAGAGCAGGGTTAGTCGACTTTCTGGATGGGCGGGTGCCAAGGCTGGTTGCATCGGAGGAGGCGGAGTTGGGGGAGAAGTGAGAATGGGGTTGTAGGGGGAGGGGCGCATGCAAACCGCCATGGCCCCTCAAATCCTGGCACCATTTTCTGTCTGTTTTTACCTCCTGACGTCTTGGTCAGAGTCTCAAGGCAGCCTCTGCAGGGGCCCTGGCTACACAGGCCAGGAGGCCCTGCCTCCCACCCACACCTCTGCCTGGACACCAGGACCCCGAAACGGCATTCTCCGTCTGCTGGGCTCGCACACTGTGATCCGCCAGTGAGCCATGCAAGCCCTCCCTCAGACCCCGGGAAAGAGCCTGCGAGAGCTGGTGGGGTGGGGAGAGGGGAGAAGCCGAATTCCCTCACTTGGAGGAAACCCACTGGTGCTCAGTGAGATTAAAACTATCACTTCTGGCTGAATTGGCCTCTTCCACTGTTTGCTAAATAATTAAAGACTCCTTATTAAAAGAGTTACCGTCTTAAAGATGTCAGCCCTTCATCTCTCATGTCCTCTGTCTGGAATGTGGCCATGAGGCCGTGTCCAAGCACCCCTGCCCCGGAACCCAAGGTCATCTCAAGTTGCTTTTGAAGACCCGCTGTGAGCTCGACACCATGGCACGTGTCGACATTGGTAGCTCGGCCTGGGCCTCTCCTGCCACCGTGCCCCCTGCAATGTGACTCAGCGCCCATGCCAGCTGGAGCAGGTCTCAGAATACAAGTGGGGAGAAGGCAGGGCGGGCTGCAGTCCGCCTTCCACGATGCACTTCCTCTGCCCAGCCCAGGGCTGTGTGTGTCTTCCCTCCTCCCTGGCAGCAGGCTGGGGGGGGGGCAGTGAGCTAAGGGGGGCCTAGTTCTGCCATGGAGGAGCTCCCACCCAGGCAGGGAGGGGCAGGGAAGCGGAGGACCAGCCAGCTCTGCCTGGGGGAGTCAGAGCCAGATCAGAGGAGAAGCAAGTGTTTGCTCGGCACCCTGAGGGACAGATGCGACTTCGCTGAGCCTAGAAACAGGGCTTTCCCCAAGACTTCAAAAACAAAGCAAAGCAGATGAAAGCCACAGAGTCTGAAAGTAAGCGGCACGTTCAGGGATTCATTCCACAAACAAATGAGTGTCTACTGTCTGCCAGAAACCACGCCAGGCGCTGAGAATACAGAAATGAGCGTGACACGAACCCACCCCGCGTACAGTTTGCAGGCTGGCAGGGGAGGCAGACTAGAAACAGCCTCTGATGCGAAGGGAAATGTGCTCCAATGAGAGCATCTTCCAGCCACCCCTACAGCACCAAGGAAGGCGTGATTATGTCCATGCCTTCCGGCAGATGACGCCCGGGCAGCCTCGGAGGGACACTCAGAATTCACTCCGACGCGGGTGGTCTGAACGCACTGGGCACAGAGGGAGGTGGCAATGGAGGAGACCAAGAAAGGGCTGAGGAGTAGCGGGGAAAGGCACAGGCCTGCCTTGTGGGAGATCCAGAGCACTGGCAAGGAGGGAGCTAGGGCCTCTGGAACGATCCAAGCAGAGAAGAGAAGATGCTATGAGCAGAGATTGCAGAAGGACCCCAGAAAGGAGGTGGTGGCAGGGTCAGTAAAGAGCGGGGAGCCCGTCGGAGCTGTGGTCTGAGCTGAAGGGATGGTCAGCAGAGTGACGCCCCACTGCCCCCACGGAGCTGTGAGGCAGGCTCGGTGGCTGGTAGGCTGTGAGTGCCCAGCCAGAGCGAAACTGCCCGAGGTGACCCTGGAACCGGGGGTGGGGGGACTCTGCCTGGAGTGGGGGTTTGTCCTAAGACCCCTCACAGGGTGGAAGGAGTTCATTGACCTCTGGACTGGAAGGCACAGGCTACCTGATGCTGGAGGAGCCCAGGGAGAAGGTGGGGCACCAGGGCAGGGCAAGGACTTGGCCGCCAGCAAGGGCTCTGCTTTCCTCATGGCTACCCTCATGTTAGAGGAGTCTTGCACGCGGTTTGAATTTTTCTTCCAGGAAGGTCTGTGTTCACCTTCTAAGTGGTGAAAATCTCAATCTGCTGTGCCTATTCGTGGCCGGGGTGGGGGGACCCAGGCTTGGAGGTGTCACCTGACGTGAGCCCCACTGGGGTGGGGGCTGGGCCTTGACTTGAATAAACATCCAGGAGGCAAGGGGGTGTCATGGATGGAGCTCCAGGCTTCTGGGCGAGGCCAGACAGAGAGATGGGCCTTACTTCCCTCATCTGGAAAGTGAGGGAGTCGGGCTGGTGCGCAGAGGATCACAAGAGCCCCTTTCAGCTCCAAACACTTTCCAACTCGATGCGTCTTCCGCCCACCCACTCACCTTGCTGTTGGCAAGAGTTAAGTTTTAATGAGAAAAGAATTTCTCTCTGGAATATTGAGTATAATTAAAACTCTGCTGTGGAAAAAAAAAAAAAAGCCCAGCAAACATGGAGAGTACTAGGGGAAGTGAAAATGTTAAAACACAACCCCCATTTTCCTCTCCCTGCGACATGGATTATTAAGTCAGGTTTGAAAAAGTTCCTATTAAATATTTAAATATTGCATTAAATATTCATCATCTCAAAAATTGCTTCCTAACCGATCCTTAGGTAAATATAACAATATTTGATCACAAAAGCTGCACAGCCTGACAGGCTCAGAGAGGGTGAGAATCTCTCTGCGCTCGGTTCACAGGGTGCAGGGAATCCCGCTCACGGGAGGAGGCCGGGAGGGCAGGGCGGAGGCCAGCCGAAGTGACACGTGGGCTGCAGGGGGGCTCTCCTCCAGGGGAGTCTGTCCCTCAGGGGTGCCTCTGCGGGACCCTCTGTCGGGTCAGTGCCAGCTGCAGACCTGAAGGTCCCTGCTGAGGGCCGTGTGAGGCGTGTCCCCCGGGGTTCTCCCAGGCTGTGCACATGGCCCTGCGATTCCTTGTGTGGGCTCGTGGTCTACCCCAGTGGAGTACGCGCAGCTCTCTGAAGGGCAGCACGCGAGAAGCCCCCCCGCCCAGTGGTCCAGCCTCCCAGGTATAGAGCTAGGGTGGCCGGAGGCTCTATGGCCGTGCTTCTCCGCCTCAGTGTTGTCGGCTGGGTCACTGTTTGTGGTGGGAGCTGCCTGGCCCCCCAGGATGCGCTCCCCGGCTCTGCTGCACCAGTCAGGCTCACGTGAAATGGCCCCAGACATTGCTTGGTGTCCTCTGGGGCTGAACCCTCCTCCGCTGAGAACTCTGCTGTCAAGAAAGGCAGTGAACACTTGCAGCGTGCGGATGGCTGGGCACCAGCCGGAGGGAGGGGCAAATCCAGCCAGTCCGAGTGTGGGGCTGGTTTTGCATGGGTGTCAGTGCAGGACAATGAGGCCGGGTAGGGGCTGCGGAGCACGGGACATGAGTGGCCATGGGCCAGCTCATCATTCCCACGTGACACCTTCCCTGAAGGCCTCAGAGCTGGTGGCTTCCACCCCTCCCTGCTTTGTTCTGGACTTCCCCCCTCAGGGCCCCAACCTCAAGGCCACAGAGCCCCTGCGGCATGCCAGCCACGCCAAGGCTCCCATCCTCCTCTTCATCATCCCCATCCTCACTTGCCCAACCTCTTCCTCCCCATCTTCATCTCCAACCTCGTAAATATCCGGGGTTTTTATGCACAAAAATGGAAAGGGGTTCCAAGCTGGAGAAGCAAAATATTTCCCATAATGGCCAATGACCCATTGTGAATTGTGATCCCAACATGGCCTGTCTGGGCACCTTGGGGTGGGAGGTGGCAGGCGGAGTGGGCCACAGGCTCAGGGCAGCTGCAGGAAGCCACTGCTGAGGGGGAAGGGTGGCTGGCTGACACCTGTTTAAGGGAGATGGCAGAGGCTGACGCCGGGAGTGTGGGGCATGGCGTGGAAAAACCACAGAGCTGATGAGATGTTGGGCTGCTGGCCTGGTGCCCCTCCTCCGGGTGGGCCTGGGGTTTCGTAACCTGAAACTGTACCCAGGGTGGGGTGCAGGGACCCACTGGCATTTTCCGGAGATGAGGTTCCCGACTCTCATCTCGTGGCACCAGGAGAGACTGACCAGCTCTGGCAGGACGAACAGGGGTGTGGCCAGGGCACCCCAAGGACAGCTATGGACATCACCCCACTCTGGCCCTGAACCCACCTTCATGTCACGGCCTCAGTGTCTTCTCCTAGAAGACGGGCCTAAGTCAATGCTGGCTCCTGCTCTCCTCTCAAAGCTGTTCCCTGGTGAGAGTGGCCTTGGCTTGGGGGTAGGATGGAACAGTGGGTCTGAGCTCGAGTTCTGACCCAGCCATCACACACCTTAAGGCCCAGTGTCTCACGTGGGGAGACAGGAGGAAGGGCGAAGTCCTGCCGTCCAGTCCAGAGCAGATGCAGCCCACTCGGGGCCATGGCATCAGCTTCAAGGCCACCATCCAGCTGGCCCTGGGTCAGAATCCCTATTGAACTTGGAAGAGTCTTGACCTCTATAAGGCTTGGGGTCACCTTCCACCAAGTGGGAGTGCTAATTCCCACCACGAAGGGTTGTTGGGAGGACAGAGGGAGCATGTGTGCCCCGTAGCCAGCATGCTATGGACATGACACGTCCATAGGTGCCTTTGGCCAGATATGCGCAGAAGCCCAGGCAGAGGCCCCAGGTAGCCGAGCTTCATGCAGAAGACAGAAAGCATGGTACCACACAAAGGGTTTCTGTTACCAGCCGCAGCAAAAGGGGAAGCAGGGCCCTCGAGGCCTCAGCCCACTTCCAGCGTGAAGGGGCGAGGAGGGGAGGGAAGGAGCTGCGGCGCTCGCTGGCCTTGTAAGCAGCACAGATGCAGAACTGGAGACAGGTGGGATTGAATTATCCACAGGTGCCCGGGGCTGCGAGCCGCCGCTTCACCGCTCTGCCTGCAAGATTCAACACCGCCCCTTGCAGGTTAGCGGCATATTGGATTCCAACGAGTCATATTTTACTGCTGCCGAATAGTTTGCAGGCGACAGAAAACCTGTTTCTTTCCCATTTTATACATCCAGGAAATTTGTACCACATGCAGCCTGAATGTCATTATACACTTTAAAATATTGCATTCTTTCTTTCTAGAACCTGCGGATCTATCGCAAGGCAGATAAAATGCAGGGCTGTGGGTGAGAGAGCCCTTCCCGTGGGGCCCAGAGAAAGCAGCTAAGTGTAGGGTGCCTGCTCTCACCAGTAAGAAGCCAGCCCACCGCCTCCACCCCCAGGAGGCTGCAGGACAATCTGTTATTTCCCCAGCAAGGCCAGGGATCGCGCTGGCTCGGGGGAAGCAGGTGTAATTACAGAGGCTCAGGCAGGGCACTGCTCAAATGGATGCAGGGTCAGCTGCTAGACTTAAGTACATATCGCTGAACCCCAAGACCGGCCCCCAACTCTCGCTGTGCTTAGGCTTCTGGTCCAGGGAGACCAGCCCTCCCACTGGACCCCACTGGAGTGTAGAACGAGGCTCCACTCCAAGTGGGAATACTTGCATTTATGATCTTCTCTGCAGAGTGCACCTCTCAGAACCTACCAGGGCGGGGTCCTGGAAAGTGGGTTTCCAGAGCTTTGATCTGGGCAGGCAGAGCTGCTGCCATTCTAGGTTGCCGAGTGTGGCTCAGACCCTGGGCCCTGCTCTCATGGGACCTCCTTTCCCGCTGGCTTCTGCTCTGCGGGTGCAGAAACGAGTAGGCCCCATCCCTGTTGGAAGCTCAGGCTCTGTGTCTCCTGAGCAACACTTCCTCCTTCGGTCCTTGGCCTAACCAGCTTTTCCAGAACATTCAGTGCCAGGGTTGGGGAGACATAGAGGAATGTGGGTCCAAACCACGTTGAGAAGCTTTTCAAGGGGGCAGGAGGCCTTTTTTCCTCTCTTCCTCCTGAGCGGAGGCTCCTTGTCAGGCCTGGGATCGACGGTTGAGTGTGGGTCGAGGCTCTGCCTGCAAAGCACTAACAGGGCAAGTCATCACCAGCCCCGTCCAGACGGCCCTTTGTCCTCCTTCCCTTGGCAATCCTGGTTCCTTCTGAGCTGGCTCCCAACAATATGCCATTCCCCGGTAGCTCCCCTATGCTGGGCCTTGTGCAGACCTGGGGTTGGGGGTGGGGGTGTCAGCAGAGGGGAAAGGGAGGTCAAGCCCATGTGTATGAGGAGTGGACAGGCTCACTGAGGAGATGGGACTCCAAAAGTGCAGGAAGGCAGGGCAGCTCCTAGGTGAGCGCTGAGATTTAGACAGCAGTTGCACTAGGCAGGAAACCACGCAAGGAGGGGGGGCAGCCCCTGCCCCGAGATGTGAGCCCCAGAGGACAGGATTGTCTGGTTCCCCACCAAATCCTCAGTGCCTCGAAAAGGCCTGCCACGTGATCGGCGCGCAGCAAGTGTGTGTCAGCTGAATAGGTGGGGTGCAGGTGGGCCTCTGTCTCCCGGGTCCTTTCGAGTTCCCAAAGCTGAGGCAGTGTCTCCAGGGAATGGGTGCAGTGGCGTCCCTGACCCTTGTTTGTTTTGTTTTTAATTGAGGTGAAGTTCATATAACACAAAATTAACCCATTTGAAGTGAGCAGTTCAGCAGTATCTAGAACATTCACAAGGTTGTGCAAGCATCACCTCTATCTCGTTCCAAAGCATTTCCATCCCCCACAAAGGAGACCCCCCCTTGCCTTCTCCCCCCACCCCTGGTAGAGCTGCTGTCTGACTGTACGCATTTGCCTTCTCTGGTATTTCCCGCGGAGGAATCATACAATTTGTGGCCTTTCAGGTCTGGTTCTTTCACTCCACACAGTGTTTCCAAGGTTTCCTGCACACCGTGGTGTGTGTCAGCACTTCAGCCCTTCTCATGGCTGAACAACGTTCCATTGTGTGGCTCTGCCCCATTTTGTTTATCCGCCCGTCCGTGGATGGCCGCGTGGGCTGCTTCGTCTTTGTGAAGAGCTCGCGGTGAGCGCGGGTGCATGTGCGGGTCTGAGTGGCTGTTAGGAATTCTTTGGGAGTTGCTGGGTCATACGGCAATTCTGTGTTTAACATTTGGAGGGATGGGCCACTGCTTCTCTACAAGGGTCAGGTGAGATTTGTGAATAGGCCTCGGGCTCCAGGAAACAAGGGGGGGCACCGCGTGTGTTGGGGAGCAAGGAGAGGGAGTGGGAGCAGCCCACAGCGGTGGGGAGCTCGCACTCCAGCCTGGGGGCAGGGTCTATGGTGGAGAAGGGGTGTCCCCGCTATACGGTGAGGATACCATTCTCCTGTTCCAGGATGAGGGTATATCTGGGGAAACTGAGGAAGACCTCTTGTGCTCCAGTCACAGAAAACATGTTGTCATCTAATCCTCATTCGATCCAACAAACCTGCAAGATCTGGGTCCTCAGTACCTACCCCCACTAATAAGGACATTGAGTTTCAAGGAGACCAAGCCCCCCATCCCACCTGTTCCTACACCTTCCCAGCCCTCTGTGCGCTTTAAGAAGTGAGTTTCCAGCCCGGGTCTGGCTCCCATGCCCACACACCCTGCCCCCAGGGGCGGATCAGGAAGGGCAGGGAGGGGCCTCTGCTCCCCACTCAGCCCTACTCCAGAGGTGCCCAGGAGGACAGAAGTGCTCTGTCTGAGGGCCCCGGGCTCCTTGGGGACATTCCCTCCTTCCCCTGCTCTCCCACGAGGGCCAGCATGCCTCATCACCCTATATTCAAAGGAAGGAGGGCTCTCGTCCAAGGTCACGGAACCCTCTTCCTATTAAACAACAGGTGCCTCCTTGTGTGGCCGGTACTATTCAAGCCTCACTCCTGTCATTATCATCATTATTATTTCCATTCTACGGATGAGGAAATCGAAGCTCAGGGCACCGAGTGACGAGGTCCCTACGGCTGCAGAGTGCCCCAGGGCCGCGGGGGGTGTCCCACGTGCTCAGACACTTGGAGGCACTGAGAGTGGGGCCTGGGGAGGGTAGGCTGTGCACAATGTTCCCAGCACATTTCTCGGGGAGGGGGCATGGCTGGGGACTTCCTGAGGGATCCCGAGGCTCCCTTAAGATCAGGTTCAGACCCTTAGGTTCCCAGGACAACCAGACTTGCCGCCCATCCTGGCATCTCCCTTTGGCTGGAGCCGGCTGGTTGGCATAATCCCACTTGGGTGCGTTTCTGACACAGGCCCTCAGATCGATCGCCTGATACCAGGGGTACTCCGTTCACTGAAGGGCGCTTCCCTGCTGCCCCCTCTCTTTGGAGTGATGTTTTTGTGAACTTGAGAAAAAATCGGGAAAAGGCCGATTCCCTCTGTCCAGCCCATTAATTCTGCATGCTCAGGCCCAAATTAACCTTGGCAAGGCTTCGAGAGGAGAGAGTAATTCTAACCTTAAAAATCTGCTGATTAAAGCTGGTTTCAGGAATTCGATTCTACTTAATGTCTTGGCAGGGAGCCCAGCCTCCCATTAACATGGCCACAGACTTGGGCCCTGGCATTTCCCTCCACCTCCTTAATAAACAAAACCCCGTTGCCTGTCTTAAGCAAGAATCCCTTTCCTGGACTCTCTTGCTGCCCAGAGCCGAGTGTGTTGCCGAGCGCCGTGGGTACCTGGACGGTGTCGCGGGCGCCTGGGCGGGGCAGTGCTGAGAGCGGGTTTCTCGCAGGCCCTGGAACGGAGCAATAATTACAGCAGAAACACCGGGCACTCCAGCTCCGAGAGGACCGGGCAGGGCAGACTTTAGAGCAAGTGCTGATTTCTGGGCAGCCCTTCGCCCTGCGAGCCCCCTACAACAGCCCCTGGGGACTCAGCTTTAGGAGCTGAGCCCTGGTGGTTTCCACGTCTCCCAAGTGCCTGCACCTTCTGGGAACAGGGACCAAGGGATGGTTCGTGAGTCAGGACATGGGCCAGCTACCTGGAACATATACTGAAAACCCCTACACCGAAGGGCCCCTAGAGGCTCAGCGGCCCCCCATTAGCAATCACTTTGGCTAAAACGTGCAAAGCCATGTTAAGACGGGCCAGCCTCAACAGGCCATTTGGCAAGGGGAGCGCTAGACCCAGAGTTACTTGTGGGAGTCCCTTTTCCTCATCAGATGCCTCAGGACAGGGGTGCCTGTAAGCAGCAGGGTAGACTCCACAGCCATTAGCAGAAGAGGGAGGGGAGGGAGGCCACGATCACCATAAAGCACTTTCTAGATCAGTTCCAGCCACTGGCAGGGCACCAAGAAAGAGGTCTCAGCAATACGCTTTGATGAAAGAAAGGAAATTTCACTTTATTTATTCATTATTTATGCCTGGTACTTTTAGGAAGTATTTGAAGTAGAAACAGGCCAGGTATGTACATATATTGAAATAGACTCAAAGAACAAGAACGTGAGTGTGGGGAGGGAGGTGAGTCAGAGTATGTGTGTGTATACCTAGAGAGACAGAGACAGAGAGACAGAGCAGGGGAGGGAGAGAGGATAGTGTCCCCACCCACAGTTCCCCGGGGGTGCAGAGCGGCCTGGCATACTCAGTGAGGTGGGGTGCCCATGGGGGACCAGGTGCCTGGAGGGATTTCTGAGACATGGGCACGCCCCAGGGGGTCTGGTCCCCGCAGCTGTTTGGCGAGGGCAGGGGATGGACAGGAGCCCACACCAACCTGGCTGAGGGTCCCAAGGGTGGGAAAGTGGGCAGGTATGAGCAGCCAGATGCCTGGACTGGTCCCCTGGCAGAAGCCCTTCGGCTTGGCTGTGGAATCCAGAGCAGAGCCCACAGGCCAGAGTTAAACCCCCCACCCCCCCTACTCTGCGGGAGACCCATGGCTTGGATCGCCTCCTTCCCTAAATCTAAATTTACCTCATTATCAATTTTTAGCTCTTACTCCATTTTATACCCACTAATTTATTAATCCTGGAACCCCCAAAAAACAATAAAGCTGAAGATCCAGGGATTTTATTTATATCTTTAAACATATAATGGCCCCTCTCACTCATGTCACAGTTAGGCGGCGGCGGCGGCGGCCCCGCAGATGTGCTGCCCCGCAGACGCTCAGCCTCTCCCTGGGGGAGGTGCCCCAGGGGAGCAGAGGAGTTGGGGGGCACAGGGGCGCCGGCACGAGGCGGGGACCTGGCGGGCTGTGATGCTCTGTGGTGGCCCTGGGGCAGGACGTCCCCTCCCTGATCCCTGGAAGAGGCTGGCGGTGAAGGGGCTTCTCAGAGCTCACGCTGCCCCCTGACCTCTGCTGCTCATTTCCCCTTCAGGTCCCTTTACCAGAGACCTAAAGGGCCCGCGTGCTGTAAAGGTGATCTAGAATTTTCTGTGGAGATGTTGGGAGCCTCCAGTGTAAGGCCCCCTCTCAGTGACCCACCTGTAGCACCCCTGAGCATTTCTCTCCACTCCTCATCCAGACCCAGGGGCCTTGACATCTGGGGAGGTGGACAGTGGTTCCTCCTTCCTCCCCCAGAGCCCCCAATGGGAGGGTCTCTTTGGCTCTCTCTGCTTGCGCAAGGTGCTGCTACCCCCGTGCACCCCCTCTGCTGAGCTCCTGCTGATGCCAGTGCCCAGGGGCACTCCTGTCCCCGCGGTCTGGGGGTCCACAGAACTGTCTGCAGGGTGATAGGATGGGTTGCACACATGCCCCAGGCCTGCCAGCCACTGCCCCGTTTGGGCCTTTTCCCTCGCACACCTCCCAAGGACGGGGCAGAGAGCTACCAGCCTTACAAAATTTGCTGCCCCAACCCTTTCTGTCTACCCCTTCATTCCTCCAGCTCTGGGGACCCAACGTCCGCAGCCAAGCTGGGCCACCTGGTCCCCCGTGTTCCTCTGGGGCATGTACCAAAGCTCCACCAAGATGGGGGTGAGTTCCCAGAGTTCAGATTCCAGCTTTAATGCGTCCCTGTGACCTTGGGTGAGGAATTGATATCCCTGAGCCTCAGCTCCCACATCTGCAGACAGCGCATATCCCATGCCCTTCCGGGAAAATGGACCCCTCCCCCGGGTCACATAAAGCACCCAGCACAGGGGACGCTCTATCCAGTCGGCAGGCAGAAAGGCCAGTTTAATGTCCTGGGAGAGCCCGCCACCAGGATCCCAGGCCTGGAGGTAGCCAATCTCAGGGAGGAGGAGTTCCTTGAGGCCCTGGAAAGTGAATCTTTGGGAGCCTGCCCACCCCTGCCCAGAGGGCCCCCCCAAGTAGGTACAGGGCTAAGGGGCTTTCTCCAGGGAAGGGTCTGGCCCCACTGGCCAACCAAAGCGTGACCATGGTTGGGACCTGCCTATGTGACCCACCGGTGTCAGGTTGGGGGGGCCCAGCCAGCCCCCTTGCTGTCTGGCCTCAGTCCCCTGCTGTGGAGGGGCCTCGCTACCCTGGGAGGTGCCATTGCTGACTGTCTTAGGAGAGAGGCCAGGACGGAGACTGGGTCAATGATGATCTAATATTCCAGATCTCTCCTGTCACCCAACCCAGAGGCCAAATCAGACTGCAATCCATTTAGCTCAAACTAATTTTAAAGCAATTCACTATTTAACAAGTTCTGAGGCCCAATGCTTTTGCAGGCAGCATGCGAATTGAATCATTTGGTCTAATCTTAGATTAATACGAACCAAATCCTTCAGTGAGGACAGTCCTGGGAGCAGCCTGAAACTTCACCCCTTTGTCTTCGACACAGGCAGGCCCCGCAGAAGGCCTGACCCTCGGCCGCTGGCATGGACACCTGAGTGAAGCTGGCAGGGGCTGGCCTGCTGGGCGGGGTCAGGCAAGCATGAGTCAGTGTCCCCTCTGCCTCTTCCCAGCCATGTGACCTTGGACAAATTGCTAGCCTGCCCAGCCTCAGCCTTCCCCAGGATGTCTCTGTGCGGGGTGATGCAGAGCTAGAGATGAGAGACAGGAGAGAGTCCCGTCACCACCCCTCCCCCCCAGCGCCTTCACACGAGACCTTCTAGTGCCTTCTGGGATCTGCTCCTGCTTTCAGGGCACCAGGGGAGCAGCAGGCTCTGTACGTTGAAGCAGCTCCTGCTGGTCTGGGGAATTCTGGAAGGTACTGGAGGGTTTTCCCTTCACCTGCTCCTTGGAGAGCACCTGCTTGTCCCAGGATGTCCAAGCTTTGGCAGCAAAAGAACCATGTTTACCCCCTCCTGGAGCCCTGCAGCTCCGTCTGCTCAGGTGCCTTCCTGCCCCCTGAGAGTCCCAGGGCAGCTGGCTCTTCATGCCTCTGGAGTCACACTGGTAAGATGGGACTCTTGCCAGCTGCCCAACGGCAGTAGGAGAGAAGAAAGCACGAGGAGGACACGCAGCAACGAGAGATGGAGGCAGAGGGAAGGAGGGAAGGCTGATGGGGTCAGATCCCAAGTTCTCATCCTGCATCTGCACTTGTGCCTCGTATTCTCAGAGCTCCCACAGCCCTTCCAGGAAACCTGCTTTGACACGCAGAGTCTGGGCCAGCGCAGCGGGGCAGAGGCGTGAGAATCACAGGGTCTTAGCTTCGATGCAAGGCCATCTGCCAACCGCTCATCCCAGGTCCCATGGGGGGTACAGCAGAACAGTGTGTGGTTCACAGACTCGGCCACCCATTCCTCTGCTTAAGATACTTCTCTTGTCCACCTGCCCTGGCCTTTTCCACCTGTGATCCCCCAGCCTACGGCTACTCACCCTTGCTGACTCATGACAAATGTCACTTCCTCTTAGGTGACTTGGCTGACCATCAGCATGAGAAAGAGACTCTTCCCTCCCCCGGCCTCCATCACACCCTCTCTTGGGGCACGTGCACTTAGCATCAGGCCTGTTTTGATCTGGTGTTGTTGGTTTGCTTGTCCCACTCTCTGCAGGGGAGACAGGGGATCGTGGAGGACAGGGGCTCAGGACAGGCACAGAGTCCGCAGTGGGGACTTGTTTATGGAAGACTCCAGCTCCACGCCCTCTTACAACCGAGCCAAGGCCAGCTCGGCCCTGGGGGCCCTTTTTTGGAGGGTCTGGCTATCATTCCATCTGCCTGGGCACTGCCTCTCACATGCCCCTGCCCAGAATGTTCTGAACAAATGGCCCCGTACGCCTTCATCACTTCAGAGCAGGATTAAATTGTTATCTTCTGGGTGGATTCCCCCTTCCCTTCTATCACCTCTTTGTTTTGTCTCCTTCATACCGTGACACATTTTTAAAACTATTCATCTTCGTCATGTGAACATCAGATTCAAGTGTGTGAGATAAACCAGGCACCTAAAAATCTATTTTCACTCTGATTGCCGTTGTGCAAACAGTCACCTCCCCCATGGGAGGGGGGTGGGGCTGGGCCACTGGGGGAGCATGGGGGCCGCCACGAGCCTAACCCAGCTCTTGAGATTATAAGTGGCGATGTGCCATCAACACCCCAGTCTGAAGACACAGCAGGTACTGTGCCTGCACTAGAGAAGGCTTTAGGTGGGGAAGAGATGGCGAATGAGCTTTTCTGTGGCGGCACAGGCACTCTGGGAGACACTTGCAGACCAATTCAAGCTGGCCCGGGTAGAATGACGCGTACCAACCTGCAGACGTTCCAACTCCCCAAAGTGGAGCCAACATCCAAAAGTCCCAACCCCCATGTGCCATCTTCCCCCAAACTCTGGCTCCCCCAAGTCCCAGCCGTTGGGGTCTCAGCCTCCAAGAGTGTCAGCCAGACGTCTCTGCACTGGATCTCCACTCTCATTCTCTAGAGTCACAGTGTCCAGTGGAGCTCTCTGTGATGATGGAATGTTCCATGCCATCCTACATGGTAGCCACTAACTACATGTGGCCACTGACTGGGGAAGTTAAGGTTCAACTTTATTTCATTCTACTGAATTTGAATTTGAATAGTCACACATGACTCGTGGCTGCCATGTTGGATACCACCACTCTGGAGAGGCCTGGTGAGCAGTGCTAGGAACCCATGGAGTAAGATACTGGACTCAGACTTTCCCAGAGAGGGAAGTCAACTGCAAACCTTGGCTTTGGGGTTTTTCTGCCTCTTGTGGGAGGAGGTCCCAGGAAACAGAAAGAAATATTTGCTTCAGGGAAGAAATTCCACTGGCAGCCAAGGCCACAGAGATGTTTTGCTCCTCTGAGAGAAAAGGCCAACTCACCTATACATCCCCAATACTGAGCTAGCTGCTTTCAGCTTTCCGTACCTTATCTCACTGAATTCTGCTTAGTTAATAGTAATGTGTTTGACAGGTACAGGAAGCCATATTTTCATTGGGCATCCGCTACATGCCAAGAGGTCCTCTGGTTGAAACAGCATGCCTGAGTGTCGGCTAATCTCGTATGAGACGTTTAGGGTGATACGCAGCATACTCAGGCCCAGAGAACAAACAACCACAATTAAGTCCAATTTGAAAGACTTCTGAGTTCTGTGAAAGCTGCCGTGGATGGTGGTGGGAGATGTGACCTGCCCTGTACTCTCCTGTGTCCCGTGGATTTGTTAAATGAGAAGACTGTTCTTTCCCATTTAGGTCTTTGCTGCTCCCTCCGTGCTCTGCTTAGATATTCACATCACGTGGAAATCAAGCTCAGTTTATTGAGCACCTGCTATATGGAAATCGCTGTGGGGAATTTTACAAAAGACGATATAATTCACATTCTTCCCAATCTGGTGGATCAAGGGTCAGCAAACCGTGGCCCACGGGCCAGAGGTGGCCCACCAC